>NC_081250.1:6592045-6892045 GCF_030490865.1 Poecile atricapillus
CGGCAGTTTACAGCTCCACAGTGACATGGAATCTTGTGCTGGTCATCTTCAAAATCGAACTTATAGTCATAGCAAAGCTGGAAGGAGAGGCACAAGAGTGGTTATGGAAGAGCTGGGATTTGCCAGAGCTTTCCCTGCAGGTTAAACAGCAAAACACAGCAGAGGCTGCTGCACTGTAAGGGACAGGCACAGGACAGGGGAAGGGAAATGTCACCTCCCCCCAGCACAAACAAGTGCCACTGGCCAGGAATCACACAATGCACGTGGCAAGAGGGGTGTAAAGCCAGAACCTGCCCTACCTCCTCCCCCTTCTGGATTCTTCTGCTGGAGCTGATGATAATTTTGTGTCCTCTCTCAAAAGTGACCACCTCAGCCACGCAGTTGGGTGCACACGAATGGTTGATGTACCTGCAAAAGAAGAGTGGGACAGATGAAACCTTTAAGGAAAATCCATCCCTTGAGGCAAATGTGAACCAAACCTCAGGATGGCCTTAGCTCCACGGGCTCACCGCCTTTCCACATACAATTATATTACTCTGTACTTGTTTCTTTACCTAGAAAATGTCAAAAAAATCAAGGATCAAAAAAAATTCCTTTCTTCACAGCTGCCATGAAATGTAACTGAAAGATGAGCAAAGCTGATGGAAGAGACAGCAGGACAGTTTGAAGACTGAATGTACCAGCTCAGAGAATAAACCCCACACACTCTGAGCCTCCAACAGCCCCAGGCCAAAACGGGGGATGCCCCAGGAGAAGGTCAGGGATCCCTCTGGGGCCACCCACCTTGCAGGGCCTCCCGTTAGGGTGGCGTCGATGACGTGGTCGTTGTCAATGCGGAACATGTACACGCCACGGTTCTGAAAGACACAAGTGGCACAAGGGCTCTGGTAAGGTTTTACTGCATTGCCAGTTGATGAACCAACAACATGGGCCAGCTCCAAGTGCCCTCTGCATTCCAGATCAGGCACTGCCCATTGGCTCATGAGCACTGTCATGTACTGTCTGTGTCCCCTTGGGTTTGTGAGGGATGATCATGGGTCACGAACACAAACCTCTGGACAATTTAGTTTTCCCTAAGAGCTTCCTACTGCTTTTCATCCAGGATATCTGACTGCTTCCCAAACAGGCACTAACTGTTACCATGCCTCTGAGTCACACAAAGGAAGTGGCTTTAGATTTAGGAAGTTCTCATTAAAAACAGAGGTCCCGACACATCTGCCAGAGCTGTGTCTGGAACAGAAGATGGCCAGGGTGCTGTGAGATTCATTAAATGTTGAAATACCCTGATAACAATCACTGCAGACTCCTCTGGTTTTATTTTAAGCCTATTTGCATTCATCGACACATTCATCGGGGAGAACAGCATCTGTTTTGTTCTATGAATGTCTGAATGGGGAAGGGGAAAGAGAGAATGAACAAACACCCTTACCTGAGACTCATAGAGCTTCTCCTTCCTGTTTGCTACCTCATTCCGGATAATCGTCCCGATATATTCAATGACCATTGTGTGCTTTTCAATGTCTCGAGCAGCATATAAACCCAGGCCCTACACAAAGTACACTCAGAGTTAATAACTTTACACTCTGTGTTCCTCACTGTGCCCCGAACCAACAGTGGAAAGGGGAGAGAAGCAGCATTGATAAATAATTGATGTAGTAACAGCCCAACAGAGAATCCAGCCTCACACGGATCCCAGAAAACTCGGCTGCTGTCTCGGTGGTGGAGCTGCTCTTACCCCTCTGACACTGCCTGTGTAAAGGTTATAAATTCACTGAGAAATAAAAGTGGGTTCTGCTAGACCAAAGACACCTGAGAGGAACCCAGGCACGGTGAAGTCCAGCCTGAAATAAACAACAACCATGCCCACACACAGCCAGATTAGTCACAAAGCTTTTCCAAAACAGACTGTGGGGCAAACCGGCAGCATCACATAAAGCAATGGATTTTATACTCTTATGAAGGCAAGCAAGTACTGAGCTCTTCCTGCTGGTCTTGACCTGAGCATCTCATGCTTCCACTGTGTATTTCTATTTTTATTAAGTTTTACTACAGTTTTGAGGAATAGTCTAAAAAAAACCTAACAACAAACCAGCCCATAACTTTAAAAAAAAAAAATCCTTTCTCTGGATGACCATAACAAATGAATTTTTCAGATATTTACAGTAATTAGAAAGAAATCTTACTTAAGGTAAATCTGTGCAATTGATGTGCCACATAAAAATTGCCAATTTTGGAACGAGACTGCAAGGAATTTTGCAATAGGTTTAGTTTCAGATTTTCAGCTGGATTTGAATAAATATTTATATATAAAATATAACATCTACAAAATTTAGCTGTAAAACAGGTATTAATAAAAGCACATGTAATTGTTTTTAATATCCATTTCCTGAAGTTGGAACTGACCTGAATGCGAGAGCGAGCCAGGTACACGTTGGATTTCCACTCGGTTTTCATCTTGCGGTACTGAGAGGACTTGGAATGGACGAACTGTTTGCTGTAAGGCGCGTTCAGCTCCCCTGTGACTGTGCTCTGAAAGGACTTCGATGTGCTGGTGCTATTCAAGGTGTGAGGCCTGTAGGAATTGGGCATGTAACAGGAAAGAATAAAAGAAAAACTGAAGATTTCTCTGAAAACAGCCAGGAAACCCAATAAAAATCCTCTCAGACATACAGACACTTAAAGCCAGCTAGCGGAGACACAAAGCAGTTCCTCTGACTGGGGCATGCACATTCACAGCCAAGGACGACAGGGTTTGTAAGCAGCAGACGAAAGCACAAATAACCCTAAAGCAGCCTATAAACCCTGGGCTGTACTATGTGAAATTAAAACAAAATACCTTAACACAAACCTCTTGACATGGGTACTCATTTTAGGCTCGGCACGGGCACAGCCCGTGGGGTTGATGGCAAGAGGGAGTTCCATTAAGGGGTTTCGGCCATAGCGGAAAGTGTAGTTCTCACAGGCCTCAACCCCTGGCAGCTGCAAAAAAAAAAAAAGAGAGAGAAAGAAAAAAATTACAAATAATTATATGTTTAATTATGTGTGTAATAAAATGGTTACTTTCTCATACTTCTTTCTGTTCCCCTTCTCGTGTGTCTATCCAGCAAGTGGGATGATCCAGCAAGAACTGGGGTGGTGAACTCACCGATTCTGCAATCCTGGCCACTGCAGAGACTGTCAAACCAAAGAGGTCTTCACCCTTCAGATAGCCGGGGAACAGCTGGAGCATTTCAGATTCTTTTCTAACAGAAGCAACGGGCTCCAGGATTTTATCCCACACACCTACACAACCATTGGGAGAGAATTACAGTGATCAAAAAAATAAAAGCTGTTGCACTTGGTTTCAAAACAAATGCCTGAGGATATGGGAACCAGAACCCAGCACTGAGAAAGTTTTTGTCTTTGCCTATACAAACAGGCCAGGGTCTAAAATGTGAAGTGGAGACCGATTTGTTGCTAATTTTTGGGATTTAACAAATCCCGAACACACTGTTGATTCTCAGTTCTCAGAAATGGAGCTTTCAGTGTTCTCAGCATGGAAACTTTCAGTCCTTTGGCAAGAACATGGACAGGCTTCTCTTGAGGAATCCTGCAAAAGTACGGTTTTCTGAAAATACAAAATATATTCTATTTCCACTGATTGTCTGCAGTCAGTTCTGTGTAGGTATCAGCACCCACAGCACCAAGGCCTTGAGACCCAGAGGGTTACAGGCCTCCAGCACATCCATGAGCCAATTTCCAAGACCTGTCCATATGTTTATGGACACCCTGACAGAGACATTACCCACCCTGAGAACAATGTGGTCACTCAGCTGTTTTTAGAGCTCCCTAACTTGAGCCCAGCTGATCTGAAGATAACTGAGCAGTGCCTCTGTGTTTAAACAAAGTCACTTTTCATGAAATGAAACCTGTGCTGACTTTCCTACTGCTTTAGTTAATTTTCAGCACTCAATCTTGGGTCTCCTCTGCAGACTTGGAACAATTCTTCTGATCTGTAGCTTATACAATTTCTTCAGAGGTGTTCACATCTTCACAGCAAGGTATTAAAAATGGAAGCTCACTATAAACATTATGTTAGAACAGTGCCTGCAACAGCTGCTTCAAAAAGGTACTGTACCACAGGAATTGGCAGTACCCCAACAAACAACAAAGCTACAAAGTCACCCCAGGACACTCACGATCTTAGTTCACAAAATTTACCTTTAGGTGTTGTGTCAGTCAGAATCAGATCCTCATGGCCCTGCTCCACCACCTTGATGACGAAGAGCGGGAGCCCGTCCTTCTCCTCGATGGAGCAGAGGTAGCGGCAGCGCCTGTTGGCGTACCTCATGCTCCAGTACAGCCGGCTGGCCTCATACCCCACGGGGAAGAGGGCTTTGGAGGAGTGGAAGGCCTGCATCTGCTGTGGCAGCAGCTGGCCCACGGCGTGGAAGATGAGGCTTCCCACACGGAAGGTGTGGTCGCGCTCCCCGCGCTGGACGATGCTGGCGATCTGCCGCACCTCGTCGCGCTGCACGTACACCCTCCGGAACACCGCAAAGTAACTCAGCTCCTGCTCGTGAGTTCCCTTTGGTTTGTGCATGGGGCAAAGCATGGTCTTGTCTTTAAAAAACATGCATTGTGCTTTAATGGCACAGGTAAAGTGATAAATATTGGTGCACCTTAACCTGTGGCAACCGCTGGTGGCACCCATTTTGTGACAGAACATGCATTTCATCTGCAGGCCTCTCCGCAGTGCTAGTTCCACGTTTATTAAGGCACCAGCTTGTGTCTCATAGACTTCTGTAGACCAAAGAGCACAGTTCAAATGGACCCAAAGGTCTAAATCCAGGTTGAGAAGCCTTGCTGGTCCATCAGTTAATCCATCACCTTCCTCATGACAGAAGCAACATTTCCTGTAGTCTTTAGGCACAGGGTCTGGTTTAAGGGTTGTGCCCAGTTTTTTAAGAAATTCGTCTATTTCTTCTTCACAAGGAGGTTTGAATGATCCTTTAGGAATCACAATCTGAATGCTCCACTTTTTCCATTTCATCCCCTTCCATTTCTTACTGGGAGGCCGGCAGTCCTCCAGACTGCTGTGTATTGCTTTTAACCTGGGTTTGAGTTTCACCGTTACCTTCAGCTCATCCGGTTTTGCCTCTACCTTGGCTGCTTCAAACGCAGGGGGGAACATGATGGGGGGTGATGAGGGTGGAGAAACCTTTTCCTGCAGCTGAGGCAGACAGTGGACGTCCAAAGTGGAGATGTTGTTGCTGTACTGATGGAATGCTTTGGGCGGCCTCTCCTTCATCGGCGACTGTGGCAGGGCTGGGACCGATTCCTGATAACCAACAGAAAAACTCTTTAAGAAAAAAGATCCCAAACTTGTTAATCATTAAATATAACCTGAAAACATGGGCACCTCAGTATGAGAGCGGCTTCTCCAAATGCCTAAAATCAAGATGCAGCAACAGAGAAAGATGGAAATTATCCTAACCCATGTTACCATAGCTTGAGCCAGGATATGGAGCAAGAAATTCTCCCAGCCCACCTGGAACATGGTGCCCCTTTAATATACGAGAGAAAGCACAAACGATCTTTTGTCCAGGTTCTGAATGCAAAACTCCTCAATTGCGCTCAGTGAGCTGACTGCCAGCTTTAGTTCTTAAGGGTTCTTAGAAAGTTTTGTTACAACACAAAGTAACCTTAAAATATGTGTCAAAGAACTAATTTAAAGCGTAAGAACCCGGTACTTGGTAGAAGTGGAAAATTCAGAACTAATGCCATGTATTTTTTTCCTGGAAACGAGTGAGGAGGAATTCCTGCAGAGCTCTGGATTAGATACAACTTGAGGACTTAAACTATTCAGTCACAGTAAATAAAAATTATACCTGCAGAGATTTGTGAAAAAACAAACAAACAAACAAAAACCTAAGACAGAAAATAAGAACAACAAAGGAAGTTTAGATTATGAAGTGCTTAACGTGCTTTGTGTGATTAATCTTGAAAGAGTAAATTAAAGGATCGAGAGGCTGAGCATGACATTTAATTAGCTTAATTAGGTACATGCTGATGCACTTGTAGAGGAATGTTACCCTGTTCATACACAACTGAAAATGAGCTACATGGGACACTAAAAGGATATGGATGTACACAGAGTTATCTTCTCCAGGGCTGTATTTTTTAAATTCAATTCCTCCTGAGAAAATAAGTAGGATGCACTTGAAGGAAGGATTCAAACTATACAGTCTGTACAGGACTGTGAGAACTCATTGATTAGGTAAAGCCTGAAGAACACAGCTGTTCTGTCCAATGGTTTAGGAGAAAAGAGGAACATTTGATCTAGAAACAGCAGAAGACCAGTTAGTTAAAAGTACACAAAAAAATTTAACTGTGAGAAACTCAGCAGGATCATTCAGTCTTCAGTGAAGACTATTTCTCTTTTAATGATTAAATAATTAGATAAATTTAAGTCCACCTTCCTCTGACACTGAATGACTCTTGACACAGCAAGAAATGATGCCCTGTTTCTCTCAGATTTCAGACACTCCTTGCAGCGTCTGCAGGTAGACAACTACAGCAGAATATTCGGGACCACCTGAGAAAATTTCCTGGCCTGATTCCACCTTCAGCTGAATAAACTTCTTCAGATGTACTTCTCCAGTAATAAGAGCCTCCTTTTCCTGGTCAATGTCAGCTCTCAGTCTCCTTACTGGTGTTTTGGTAATCAATGCTTTTAAAATGGCAGCTTCACCCAAATAAAGTCAGGGAACAGGATTCTATTTTTCCAGTTTTACTGAACAAATGAAACTTCTTACAAACTTGCTGCTCAATTATTATTTTCACAGCTGCAATTTTATTTTTAACTATATAAGCCAAATCCAAATGCAGCATATGCTCCTTAAAAACATGTCTGTGGTTGTTTACAATGCCCGGAGAACTTGAATGACTGATTTTTTGAGACTGCATCTTCAAAGCCTGGGAGGGCAGCCAGAGGTGGTGGCTTTTCTGCCATGCATCTGTCAGACACAAAGTTCTGCAAATATGGTTTTTACTTCATTCTGCTGGTTCAGAATCTCAGTGTCTGAATATTGAGCAATTAATTTATAAACCTCTCAAATTAAGTACAAGCTTCCCCCTCGGCCCCTTTCTGTTCTCCAACAAATAGCTGCAATAATTTCAGCTCACTTGGGTCTGCCAGTGTTTGATACTTACTTTGTTCTCTGAGTTTTTTGCTTGCACAGCTGCTGAATAAAGAACAAAGCAGTTGTTGCTACAGAATACAATGTCCTTCATTTTATCTGAGCCTTCTTGGGAATCCTGGGAATCAAACACAGAAGAGTGTAAAAGTGCATTTTAATACCATTCTTCACATAGTAATGTAATGAAACAAGTCTTCCAATCTGGCTAGAAACTCTTTTATTTGTGAACATTTGTGAAATAATGAGGGATGCTGTGATATAAATACTTGATTATTTGACAGATAATCTCACTTTACCACCACCTACACCCTTGTTCTTCAGCATTTCCTGCTTTTCACAGAAATTTAACAATCAAAATAAAGCATTCTATACCATGCACCCATCTGCTCCATAGGCACTCTTGCAAAGCAAAATCCATTTTCTTTTATCTTTAGATGGCAAAAGAATGTTTCATTTCAGCCTAATCAAAGCCAGATCACACTGTTTTATCTGCTGATCCATCTGCAAAACCTTACTGGGAATTCAGTGCATTCCTGCCTGCGTGAACCCTTTACTCTACTCAGGTTCTGGCTAGGTCTCTGTGGTGTAGTCACCTCCTGGTCACTGAAGAGCAATGGTATTTTTTGAAGGAATGACAGCTCCCAGTGTAAGGACAAGAGACTTCAACTGAAATCTAATTCCTGCCCAAGATGAGTGCAAGTATTCCTGCTCTCACAGTAATTCCTGACACAGCAACGTGGCTGCCTCACAAATAAGATTTTTTGAACTGAGGTCCCTGAAGAGGTCAGGGAAGGAGATTGGTAGCAGGGCTTTGAGAACTCCCATAGATGGGACCTGGTTTATGAAATGTGCTGGAATATCCCACCCTGAATTAGGACACAAAGGAAGGGAGACTACCCAGGAAGCTGAAGTGCTCTTGGCTGGCAGGACAAGCAGGACTTTGTATCATCATCCCTTGCTTTAAGGAGCCCCAGCTGAGTGCAGAGCCCTGCCCTGGGCACCTCAGCACTGACCTGTTTGAGGAAGGGCAGGTCTTTGAAGGATTTCCTCACTCCACTGCCCAGAACCACGACCTTGCAGTGGGAGCACCAGCGAGGCCTCAGTGCTGAGCCTTCTGCCATGTTCTGGCTGTGATCCTTGTAGCCAGCCAGACCTAGGGAACAGATTATCTGTCAGAGGCTGTAGCAGATCAAACAAATTTATCAGAAATCACAGTGTTCTTCACAGCACTCTCTTGGACATGGCATGGAAGGAGGGCTTTAAACTGTGGCCTGATAGATAAACTGTATAAATCAGACCTAAAACAATGCAAACCAGGAAAAAACACATTATTGTGTAAAAAAATTACAAAATAAACTAACACAGGAATACAGGCTTAAACAACCATGTCAAGCTTTCCAGCACAGGAACAATCTCTCTGGACAAAATAAACTCTAATAATTTTAAGAATTACGGGAGTAATGCCTCACTGACACTGATGAAAATAGACAATGGAAATCAGAGATGGATGATTACTCACTGTTAAACCCAGGAGCATCTACATGATCACATATGAAGAGAAAGTTTCATTTGAAACAAGAACCAATTATTGAATTCTAGAGCATGGATTTATGAGGCTAAAATGCATCAATACTGACTCAGTTAAACCCTGGTACTGAACACCTGGAAGTTAAAGCCCACTCACCATTGCTGTTGGCAGGGAATGGCACATTGGGCTGCTTGAGTCCATAGGGCCCCACGATCCTGGCAGGCCCCATGGATCCTGCCTGGGGACCCTGCAGGAGCAAGTGCTGCCTGTACTCCATAGGTGGGTTCCCTCTGTGAGTGTTGGTGGCTGCCATGGAGGATGGGACGTCTGGAGCATTACTGACCTCGTAGCTGTTGGGAATTCTGACATGGAGCAGGTTGGAGAATGCTGCTACAACGCTACTGATGTTCTAAAAACAATAACAAAAACAAACCTTTGTTTACATCTGACAAGCAGTTCCCACAGCAGAGATACAAACTATCAGAAGATTGCAACAGCAGCATTACTGTACACTGTTACACTGTAACCCCCCCCAAGTTACTATATATAAACCAAATTAACTGTTCTTGTACTCTATGTATGTAATACAGGCTTATTCCTTTTACCTCAGCAGCTGTGGGATGTAAAGTAATTGCTACAGAGATAAGGCCAGATTTAGGACCATTCTGGGATGGTCCAAGCTGGGAGGAGAAGAAGCCAGAACCAGGTAATGCTCCTGAACCGGGTTCTGATTTTATGTAATTCCTTTTGGCTTCTGAACCTGAAAAGGAAACAGAATACAGCACATTAATCTTACACTTATGGAAACAGAAACACAATCATAGTTGAAAGTGTTCACTCTGCTGCAGCCTCACCTTTCCCAGTGCTGCTGGGTAGGATGGGAATGATGGGAGATGGGACAGGTTCTGGGTTCTCCTCCTTTACAACCGACAAGTCTGGGTAGCGACTGATCTCCATTCCCACCACGCTTTCAGGAGAGGAAGAAGGAACAAAGCTATCTGGAGTGTCCCTGTCCTCACAGTGATCCTGAACCCTGGAACAAAACCCAAAAAAGTTGTTTGGGAAATGGATGAAACTTCTGGTAAGCCATCACCTCTGGGTATCTCATATTCCACTGCACATGTATTCCATTTCTCGGGAAAGGTCCACGAAGAAAAACCAAGGACACTAACAGAGCCAAACCCTCTGCTCCCCATGGCCCTATCTACCAGGGTAAAAATGAGCATTTCATATTTGAACTGTTTTAATATTTAAACTGTCTGGCCTTTGTCCACATACAGGCTCCAGTGTTTCACAGACACTCATATTTTGGGCAGGAAAGTGAAAGGGAGGCAAAGGGCAAGATCTCTGCAGGGAGGTTCTTGTTCCAGCCAGTGTTTCTCACCTGGGACACTGAATGGAGCTGTGCAGTTTCAGGCTGGCTCTTGCACAGCCTTGCTGCTGCTGCAGCAGTCACCTGTTACTACAGCACCACACTACCATTTTCTTCCACTTTTAAGAGACCAAGGTAACGAATTCCTAACAATTTAACAGCATCTGGAGTCTAGCAATGGCTGGAATCACCTGCTTCACTATGCTGTTCTCTACACGTGGAATGTTAAGAGTTAAAATGATCCCAATTCCATTCTCTGCCCTTCTGTGGCTGTGCACAAAGATTTTGTTTCTCCACATCTTCAGTCTCATCCACTGAAAGATCACAGAATCTGCTCCAAGTATCTTTTTGAAGATGTCAAGGAAAACCTACCTTAACTCCTCCTGGTTGTTGTGAGGTGGTGTTGGAAGCGAAGCAGGAACATCCACAGTTTTGGGGCCCTGAGCCATTGCTCTGGCTAATAAATCATCCTGTGGTCTGAAAGGCAACTGGAACTGCTTTGGCCCCAGAGCTTTGGTAACTGAAACCAGAAAGGCACAGCACAATGAGACATCTGGACAGCTCTTTCAGTGACAGACATGCTGCCTGCTGGGTGTGGGTGGGGTCTGATGCTGACACCATTCTGAGGTGCTTGGAAGTTCAAAAAACTGTGACCATTCAGGATTAATTTCTATTTTTACAAAAACCTGCAAATTTTGAGCAAACAGGGCTTGAAAGGCTTTTGAGTGTGTCTTCTGCCACTATGAGAGGACGTCTGTTTACTTAAAAAACCCACAGAACTACAAAAAAATCAACAATTTTGTAACAACAAAGGAAAAGGGGTGTGAAGAAAAGGATTTTAATCACTGAATAGTATTTACAAAAAGCCAGTATAAAGAATACTTATACTGAAGAAAGCAATTTTAACTGCCCAAATTGCAAGCATCAGGAAATACATACTGACTGCACACATTCTGGTTAGGCTGCTTTGAGCTCATTCAACCAAGGAGCTCATGCCAGTCATTTGTACCGGACCCAGAAAACTGATCTTCACATTTCCTGTTTCATTTCTTAAGCGTGTGTCTAGCTCTCAACATGTTTTTGAACAAGGCAAAGGCACTGATGCCTGACACTGTACTGTGTAAAATTTTGCTGGCTAGTAATGATCATAACCTTGAGAAGTCTGGGCATTTTGTTTTCATAAAGGAGGATTGCAACTGAGAAGCATCCTAGGAGGTAACCTGGAGGAGACTGAGGGAAGACCTCCCAGCTCCTTCATGACTGGGGGCAGAGGGGCAGCTGTGGATCTCCTCTCTGGTCACCAGACCCAAGAGAAGGCCTCAAGTTGTGTCAGGGGACGTTTAGGTGGGATATTGGAAAAAGGTTCTTCACCCAGAGGGTGGCTGGGCACTGAACAGGTTCCCCAGGGTGGTGGTCACAGCACCAAACCTGAGAGAGCTCCAGGAGCACTTGTACAACACTCTCAGGCACAATGTGGGACTGCTGGGGGTGTCCTGTGCAGGGCTGGGAGCTGGACTCAGTGACCCTTGTGGGTCCCTTCCAACTCAGCGCATTTGGTGATTCTAAGATCTGTTTTGCCATTTGCTACAGACAGGACTGACTTTACAGAACCAACACACATGAGCCTTACCATCGTGGCCTCCCAGCACTCCAGCCTTGCCAGCGAGTTCCTCCGTGGTGGCGAAGCCATTGACCAACTTCTGGCAGGCCACGGGCGGCGGCGTGGGAGGGAGAGAGGCAGGGGGGGTCGGGGGATTGCTCAGATTGTTCTGCTGCATGACATGAATTAAAGAACCATCAATCAGGATGGAACACAGGGAAAGAACTTGACTTGTTCCAGTAATGTAACCCATTCAGAGTTTCATGCCCAGATGTAGAACTGATATGCAGCCATAGCTGATAGCCAAGCATGTGACAGAAAGGTATCTACTGTACGAGGAACAAGGATTGGCTTTTCCTGTATCACTGATACCAAAGAAATAGCTCACATGAGTAAACACCACCAAATACATTTCCAAGTAATATGTAGCTAAACTGTTTATAAAGATACACTAAGAACACTGTAAGGAACAGTTTCCAATGAGGTCCTACAGTTTCACAAAGGTCCCAATTCCATGCTGAGAGAGCTGGTGCACAGGGACTCTCCAGCACCATGAACACCAACTGTCCCTGAAGGGGAAGCTGCCTCTCGTTCAGGACAGGATGAGCTGTCACTAAAGCAGGTACCATGCAGCAGCAGACACTCCTCAAGTTCATACTATGGGCTACTTCTCACCAGTTTATTCAACTGCCCATATTTTAAATGAAAATTAAATGAGAACATTCAGTTCTTCAGTATCTGTTGTTGCTGCAGTCATGCCCACAAAGCTAATCCTCATTACTTACTTTTGACCACAACAACTATTTCTGTAGGTCCCATTCTCAGCTTACACACTGTGTAAGGCTGGAAAAAACACCACTGGTTTTAATAGGTTTTAATATTAGGGTATCCAAGCAGCAAATTTGATTCTGTCTGTTCAGTATCCCACTGCCCTCCCAATATTGCCACTCTGATCTCGGAGACCGAGTTCTAAATGCTGTGGGTTATTAACTCATCAACAAACAGTCTATTTTATTCAGAATTCCCAGGTTCTTAGTTAGGGCTTGGTGGGCAAATGAGAAGAAGTCCATTATTTAATTCACATTAAGAAATGCTTTAATGCTTTCAGTGACTTTGCAAAGTACTGAGAATTCAGTCTTTTCTGCTCCACAAAACTGTAATTACAATTTTCATTATTTAGCATCCATTTGTTGAAAGAGTATTTATAGTTTTTCATTACTTTACAACAGCAGTTTCCAGAACCAATATCCACTTTCAGAGAGTAAAACAATGATGACTGTTTTGCACTATCAAGTCTAGCAATAAAAGGTTATTTTTCTTCTAGTTGCATAAAAGGCAAGAACTATGACTAGTAGTAATAATATCATGGACTTCTCTTCCCACTGAGAGCACACAACAGAAATGCAGATTAAAACCATACCTTGTAAATGAGTTGAGAGTAGTAATCTGAAGCCCCATCGAGAGTAGCACTACCAAAACTTCCCACAAGTCGATTTCCACCATTTAGCTGGCCACTGCCATAGGGGAGAAAGTGTGCAAAGCTCACTCCAATTATTGGTTCCACCAAAGGCAGAAGAGAAAGTTGCTGTATTAAAAGAAAAAAAAAGTCAGAAATGAAGTATAACAGAAAACATTGCAATTCTCCAATCAGTAGAGTGGTTTCTAAATTACAGAAGAATTGGAATTTATCCACTGTTAGGAAATTGTCAAACACAGGACTCTCTGTTAAGGAATATGGTCCCCTCTTCAGCTACAGCTCCCTGCCAGCTCATCCAGAGGCTGCCAGAGCTGACAGGAACTCTGTGGCTTTGGGACTACCTACCATGTCCACCCACCCTCCAAAATTAAACCAGCCCCAAACTTTCAATTCCCTGATTTTGTGGAAATTCACATTTTCCCCACCCTATGCTCAAAATTCAACTTAAGCATCAACTTCACTTCCACTGGGAGAAATACACTGTTCCACGTGGCCTCTGGACTGCCTCTTCCAGTCCCTGCACACTCACCTGTTTCAGCTGGATGAAAGTATCTGCATTAGGATAAACAGCCTGCTTTTCTTCTTCCTCTTTCTTCCTTTTCTTGGACCGAGGAGCTGCCTTCTCTCCCGTCCTCTGAGCCCGCTTGTTTCTCTGCTTCTTGGTTTCAGGTCCTACATCTGTTCTCTGGAGCTGGCTGTTGCTGCACCCAAATGGACCCTGCATCTGGGCTCCTGCAGTTTGCTGGTGTGGAAAAAGGAAGTGCAGCAGAATTTTTGACATGTTAATACACAGTTCACTCCGATTTACTGCACGACTGTGAAAGCACAGGCAGAGTAATAAATCTCACTGAAAACAAAGTGTATTTTACTGGCAGGTGGAACTGCTGAACTGTCCCCACAGACAGAATTATGACCTCCCATTAACACCACTGACATCTGAAAACATCATTAAAAACTCACAGGCCAGTAACATTCTGCTTTGAATACCCACTAAAATAAAGTTACATGCGCATGAAACCTTGGAGACGTTCACAAGGGCCTAATGGAAGACAGACTTGGTGGCAGAAGTAAGGTGTGGAAGTTAATATAATATGGAAGTACTTTGAGGTTAGAAACAAAGAAACTGTTGTGAAACATTTCTGGACTGTACCACTTCCTTAAGTACTTCCAGTACAAATCTGCAAAGCCTTTCTTCACATAGAAGAATAGCTGTGTAAAAGGGATCAGAATGGGACTTTAATGCTACAGGGGCCAGCCAAAACAAAGCCCATTTTTTAAAAAATCCATTATTATTTTAAACAGCTCTACATGGCCCCTACCACCACTGTTCTAATGTTCCTATTACATGTTTTAACTGTGGATTTTTAACACTTAATTACCTGCTGCTCACAATTACTTTTATGGGTATTTTTTTCCTTTTAAATACATCTACATTTTGTTGAAATAATTAATTTACAGTTTAGGCAGTCAAACCCAAATGTAGAGATTCAGACCACAATAAAATGGCCAACAAGTCTACTACCTCCACAGAAAGCACTTTTCTTTAGGTCTGTTTTTAAAGACCTTATAAATTGATAAATCACTCAGGTGGAGTCAGAGGAGAAAGGAGCACCCAGACACACCACGTTCTGTACAGACACATACTGGTGAGTAATCAGGAACCATACTGTAAATCCTGCCTTAATATCAGGAAGTGGTATTCTTTAAAGACGATTTTCTGAAGAAAAATACTTTTTTTTGCATTTTAGTGATTTCTGAACATGCTGACCTAAAAAGCCATATCAAAATTTATTCTTTTTTCAACACAGGTGGTTTACTTGTGGAGAAAAGAAAGGAAAGAGGCAAAAATTCTTTAAAGCTGTTTCCTCCACCCTCGTACAGGTAGGTTTTGTTCCTACAATGCCTACAGAAAGGCAGACTAGGCTGGACTGCAGCTGACTGCAGTGTAACAAAATCAGGCTCACCATTCCTTCCGCTGGACTCTGCTTCTCTGCTAACTTTTTATCCCCAGAAGCCTCTTCTTCTGCTCGGCCACTGCTCTCCGGTTTCTGATTTAGAAGAGATGAGGATTTCTTGTTTTTTAGCAGGTGTTTCAACAGTTCATTCCCTGACTCCCCTTTGGCTGCCAGAACACTGGATGGCTGTGCAGGACTTAGAGCTGAAGAGGTGGGCTGTGAGGTGACCTTATCCTCCTCCACCTTAATACTGCTTGGATTTTCTGGTTTAGGCTCAGCTTGACCTGAGCATTGATCAGTTTCTGCCTTTTCCAGTTTAACTTCTTGGAGGCTGCTGGGTGTGTCCATTTTAGCCTTTTCAGCCTCTGCATTCCCCCTGGGCTGTTTCTGGGACACGCTGCTGCTGCTGCTGCTGGGGAGCTTCCCCTCCAGCTCTGGGGAGCTGCGGCTCTCTCCTGTGTTGGATGCGGAGGGGCCCGTCAGCTCCATGGACTCCTGCTCATCCTGGTGCCGTGGCTCACTGGGGGTGTTCACTGTGGGGGTGGAGGTAGCATCAGAAATGGTTGGGGTTGATGGTGCAGTGATATCCGAGTGTGGAGTTGACGGGGCTTTTATGGACTCGGCATCGTCGTCCTTTTTCTTTTTCCGTGTCCTTTTCTTTTTGCCTTTCTCTTCTGGGATTATGTCAGAATACAGCTGGATGAGAGACTGGCCTGCTACAGGGATGTTTGCAGCCTGGGGCACACCAGTGTCCGACCCACAAGGGGCACCGCCCCCCAGCACTGGAGATGAAGGTACAGCAGAAGGGAACGGAGGCCTGACCTGGTTCTGTGTAAAGGGAGCCCCAGGGAGATTCCCATGAGTTTGTTTTACATTATGGAAATTGGGGGCTCCACCTGGAACAGCAGATGTATCAGGTCCAAAAGCTGCAGATCCCACTGGCCTTCGCTCTGCATTTTGCATAAAATTGGAGGCAGGAGGGGAGGTGACAGCACCCTGCTGCAGGATTTGCCCCATCTGCTGCTGCTGCTGCTGCTGTGGGGACGGCTGCAGAGGCCGAGGGGTTTGCAAGAAATCACAAGGCAGCTCAGAATTGAAGAAAGGTATCTGAGATAAAGATGTTTTGTTATTCAGTTCAGGCCCCATCATACTGTGCTGCTCCAGCTCCATCCTCTGCTGCAGAGCTCTCTGTCGATCCACCTCCTGCATCAGCTGGATGCGCTGCCGCTCCTGCTGCTCCCGTAAGCGCTCCTTCCGCTCCCGCTCCTGGAAACTTTCACTGAAAGGGTTGTTGTCCTCAAACTCCACCCTTGGGGGTGGCCCTGACTGTGCAGCTGCATTTGGGCCAGCCACAGGAGCGGGTGCACCAGGAGTAATTGGCAATGGTGTCATTGGAGGCTGCATCCTTGCTGGATTCATGGATATGTGACTCGCAGGGGTGCCTGCAGATTGCCATCCAGATAAATTTGGCATTCTGGTGGGGTTGGATTGCCCAGGGATCACCACTGCATGCTGCTGGTGCTGGAGCTGCTGAGCCACCATGGGGAAGCTCTGCTGATTCATTGCTGGTGCTGTTCCACCTGGAACCATGGGAGGCTGGGCCTGAACCCCTGGCATTATGGAATGTGGGGCCATCCCACACTGCTGCTGCTGCTTGATCCGGTATTCCTCAATCAGCTCCGCGTGCTCCTTCTGCTGCTTCCGGATCTAGACATTGAAACAGTCATTATTCGCCTCTGCCACGAACTGGCTGTGCAAGAAGCATAAACCATGTAACTCACCATGTACTTCCAGGAGACAACCAACCTCAGGCCAAAACAGCACTTCTGCAGTGTTTTTAATGCCAAACAGCCATTATTTCATTATAATGGCATTCAAATGGTCCCCAGCCCAAAACGTCAGACAAAGCAGCAGCGCCTCCAAGCTCTAATTACACACCAAGACTGCACTGTGCTAGAGAATATACAAACCTAAATAAACCAGCAGTGATCCTTGTCCTACAGATCTTATCATCCATGCACAGGATACACTTGAGAACAGGCAGGAAAAGGGAAACAGTGAGATGGATGATGCTCACACATCAGCGACATTTAAAAAAGATGCAACTGGAAAGGAAAAGTTTGTAGGAAAACAGTGATGGATTTGTTCACAGGCAGATCCTCAAACATCTCACGTCAGATGAAAACTGCAACTGCTGCTTGAAAATTTTAGATTTTAAAACCAAAATAAACTCAACATGGACACTACAAGTTATGCCTTGTAGTTTAGACAAACAGGAGAAGTCGAGGGAAGGACACAACACTGTCAACTGGACAAGTAAGAACCTTTCAGAAACACTGCAGAGACCCAACTAAACTAGTCTTTAAAAGAATAAAAGGATTTGCAATCCAGTGGTTGATGATATATATGTTATGAAAAATCTCTCACTTCTGTTCATTAGAGTATGACTTCCACAGCTCATGTAGTGATAGAAAAACACTGTAACATATTTCAAATTGTGTGACAGCCCTCTCCTTTATCTGCAGCAAGGACTAAGACCAAAAGCTCAGGCTAACAGTGATGCCACAAGACACACTTCACGCTGCAGGACAGATGCACCCCAAAAGGTTATTTATACAATAATCCCAGGTCCAAGATGATTTATGAGCTCTGCCTTGGCACTGACACTGCTGGATAAACAGTGCAACTGCACAGAGCCACTGACTGGATCCATCTGCACTGCACAGATTCAGTGCTCCAGGGCTTCTCTGTGGTCCTGGAGCACCAAACCTGTGCTGGCTCTGTGGGGCTGTCCCATGAGGCACCCAAAGCACCACAACCTCAAGTGCCTGCACTGGATCAGCCTTGACTGCCCCTGGAATGAGCTGAAGTGTCCAAGGCACAGGGCTGAGCACAGCCAGAGGCCCTGAGCTGAGCTGAGCTGGAGGTTTCAGCAGTGCAGGGAGAGCAGGGCAGAGCTGTGAGCACAGGCACGGTGCCACAGGGGCCATCTGGCAGTGTCTGCGTGGCTCCATGCCTGGCCAAGAACCCTGTCTCACATCAGCTCCTGGAGCACAGTCAGCTCTGGGCTCTCCGTGCCTGTGGCCAGGACCAGCCACTCACAGGGATCCAGGAGCTCTTTTCTCTCTGTACAGAGACTTTTCAAAAACTAACAGGAGCTTGATTGTAGAAGAACTACTTGATCTGATTTGAAAGAGTGGCAAATTGCTTCAAATAGAAGCTGGTTGAAACTATACTTTAAACCTCATTTAAGCTCCTATGAGGTACAGAAGAAAATGCTGCTTAGGATGTGGATGAATCAACCGCTGGTCTAAGTAAGTGGCTAAAAGGCACTGGATGGCTTCTGCCAGCAGTAGATTAAACTTAAATTTAGACATTACTAATAGGAGAACCTTAATTATGGGGCAGTAAATGGATCTGCCAGCAATGTCATGGTTAGCAGCTGTTATTTCAGTCTAACTCCACCATAAGATTAGACTGTTGTATGTATAATAATTGGTTAAAGGGAATTTTTTTGGCATTTATTCTACGCGTGATTCATTGTGGAAGGGGAAAAAAAATATGTAGAAATAATTTACCCACTCCATCCCTCTTCCTCACAGTGGAAAGATGAGCCAAATAATATCCCATCCAGCACATACTTTGTCTTGAAGTAACACAGGAGTGAGAACTTGAGGGTCAAATATCACTCAGGACTTCATTCCAAGCTGTATGCTGCCAAGTTTTTCCTTTATATTAGTAAAGAATTTTCATTTTCAGCAGGACTAGTTGATCCTGATAATCATGCCAGATATTTTATAAAAAATGTCTTGAGAAACACAGCACTAACTACTGGTGGGCAAAACATATTAACAAAACTACCACAGGTTTCACCTCACTTACTATTATCACAGTTACAATATGTGAAATTCCAACTGAATGTAAGGAAAGGAAAACAGCCCAGTGAAAGTGGTTACATGTAGAAACAGGGGCCCACAGAGGCTGGGAAATCTCTTCTCCTGGAGACTCACAGAACTTGACTGACAAGGTGCTGAGTAACCTGATTTAATCACAAAGCTACTTCTGCTTTGATCATGACTAAAAGATCTCCAGACATCTCTCAGACATTTGACCTGTGTTATTCCCTGACACAAGAGTGATGATCAGCATTTAGGAATGAGACAGACCATAAAACTGATCTAACACTAAAGATATAATAAAAAGATATTTTCAAACTGTAAAAAAAGAAGATTGGGTTAGGAGGTTCATTCAAGCCTGAAACAAAGCCCCGCATGCTAAAACTTATCTCTGAATGTTTCATTTTTGCTTTGCATGGTGCCAGGAACTCTGCTGCAAGTCATTTTGCCAAGGAATTCCCCTCTTCCTGAAGTACTAACCCAGTTTTTTGTCATAATGTTTGCCACAGAATATTCCTTTGCAGCTCCAGTGTCACCTACACTCCAGAGCATTGCTGTTACAGACACAGAACAAAACAGGCAGTGGCTCCTTTAGGTAGAGCTCCACTGTGTCTTTCAAAAGATTTAAAGGAAAGAGTTACCACCACTGTGACAGCTCAGTGCCAAGGTGAAGAGTCTGGATTCCAGATGATTACCTGATCTAGCTGTTTTTGGACCATACTTTGCTGCTCAGTAACATGTTTCAGCTGTTCTGCATCTTCCTCTGGGAACTCCCGGCCGGCTTTCTTGGCTGTGCGCTGTTTGGCTGAGAGGGCCTTCTTGGATTTTCTGTGGGCTCCAATCTGCTCCTCCAGGTACTTCTGTTGCATTTGAAGGAGTTGTTGTGTATCCTGCAGCCATTCCTCATATTGCTTTCTTTGTGAATCATCTAGAAAGAAGGGAAATGAAGTGTGATATGATCTCATCCTGGAGATGAGCTCTCATCCTACTTTTAAAAGCTCAAGTTTAACCATCAGGTTTCCCCTCTTATTTTAAAAAACTATAGGTCAAATTCAGCCAAATTTGACAGAGAATTTGGTATTTCAAGTAGTAGTATGTTCTTGGAGTGACTTGAGTAAATGAGAGAGATATCCAAATTACTGCAGTTGTGAGATAAAACAGTTTTAACACAGTCCATTTCAGGAGGTATCAGCCAGAAGTTGAGGCACCAAACCTGCACTTGCCAGTGAACAAATGTGGCTTTGAGAACTGCTACAGAACCCAGTGATTCCCTGTCCTGCCACAGAAGAGGGGACATGGAAGATCTCTGGAAGTACTCAAGTACAAAGGGATTAGGGAACAGGGACATAAACTTACAGCCTGATTAGTTCTGGTGCTTGCATAAAACTGTTGTACATGCAAAACTTATTTTTCTTACAACCTCTAAGAAAAATATTAAAATTATGAACACCAACAAATATTCATAAAGTGAAAGAAAGACATTGTCTTTGTAAAAATCACTTTGTCAGTGTCAGCCCTCAGCACAGGGTCCTCAGCCCCAGTGCCATTTCCTGCCCCCAAAGTAAATGCCTCTCATTTAGGCTGTAACTGAGATGCTGCTCTTCTTTCAAATGAGAAATGCTCGTCTGCCACAGGCAGTCCATTGCTTTCTGGTGTTTTTCTGGAGGCAAAACAACCATGTCTGATAACACTTGACCTGCACTAAGCACAGAAAGCAAGAGAGAGCAGTGGTGATGGTGTCATTTGTCTTCTGATCACATTTTCAGTGAGCTGGGACACGACAAATAAGCACAACTCTTCCTTGTGAAGATCCTTGTTTAACAGAGATACCACCCAGCATCACAATTTCAAGATAATCACATCCTCCTTGTGCTCCAGACCCTGCCACCTTCAACTCCACAACTCACTGAGTCAGTGACAGCTTTGACTGAACAGCTCAACTAAACCTACTCAGGGTGAGCTACAGCCTCAAGGTGCTTTCAGGGAAAAATTCTGGAGAACTGAACCCAAACACTGAGGGTAACATGAGAAACATGAAAGTACTGAAATTTTAACGAGTTCCAGGTAAGAGTAACTACTACTGAACTTAAAAACAGATTTACTCAAGTGCTCAGAACCCACCACCACCCCACCAGAGTGGGGCCATGCTGAGTGCCATGTGAAATCTCACCACAAATGATTAATACAGATAATATCGCCAAAGCTCCCTACTGCATACTCAGTGCTGCTACTTTAGCTTCTGGAAAATGTGAAGTTTACTTCTGTTTCTTATTCACAAACACCAAGTGAAGTATTTATAGTGATAGAAAAACTTTTTTACACATGGTCTTCTTCTCCCAACATATGCTCAGTTTTAATTTCTGCTAATAAATCTTTCTCTTCAGAGAGACTAGGATTCACAATTGATCTAGGGCAGCCAGAAATATGAAATGCAAAAAGCTAGTGCAGTGTATTTCTGCTTTCAACAACTGTGCTTCACAGCCAGGCTTTCCTAACCACTGCCTGGAAAGCTTTTTCTGATATTTGTTCAAATTACAATAATGCTGCACAAAACTTTCTGCTTCTGAAATAAAAAATTCCATCAACACACACAGCTGTTCTCACTGAGCTCAGAATATTGCAACAAAACCCAAGCCCAGGTTTCTGATACAGCAGTCTGCCAGTTAATAGATTCCTACTCTCACACAAACCCAAATAATGTTCATTTTCTGTTTCCCTCTTTCCTTATGGTGTTTTGTTGATAGTATCTTCCAGAAAAAAAAAGTTAACAGCATTTAGTATACACCCCTTCAATACCTGGCATCATAATGGTGAAATTACTCTATTTTAAAAGGATGATCTTTTTAAGAGATCCACTTATGGATAGTTCATTTTAGAGAAAACAGAACTGTAAAATGAAAAAAAAAACCCAAAACCCATACAATAAATTATTAAATCTTTACTTACTGACAAAACCAGGACCAAAATTGGGAGGATTAGGTCTAGAAATCTGAGGTGTCAAACTCCCATCCTACAAATTTCAGTAAAACAGATAGACAAGGATATTAAATCACTATTCAATTAAAATACCCAAAACCTAGTTATCATTATTGGACAGTTTTGTTTCAAGCCCATATTAAGTTGCATTACCTGAGTAATTGCCTGCTGCATGTGATTTTGGCCTTCACCGCTCTGAGCCCCTGGCACTGGCTGACCCATAAAGGGAAACCTATTGATAAGCAGAAAGAGAAACTGTAACCTTGCAAACTGGCATTTGAGGAGAGAGAGACAACTTTTTTGTGTTCAACTCAAACAAAGCACCCTAATGTTTTACAGACATTCTCTTTAACTTCTGTATCAAACCTTTTCAACATCTGGAGGATACAGACAGCATTTTGCCCTTGGTTGAAACTATTGCATTTTACATTTTTCAGAGAGATGATGTAAATTCTGACCTACTGTGCTAGAACAGTGAAAACACAAACACACACATCTGTATTTGCATTTTAATATTTTATAATTTAAAGAAGAACAGTTGAATGTATTTAGATTTCATAGTCACCATCACAGTCAACTGGAGCTGGGTAAATGTACACCTTGGTAAGCCATTTATGATCATGGGGCACTGGACAGAAAAAACCCAGTTTGAAGTGCCACACAAAAAGAACAGGCACAGATCCTCCCTGGCCCATGGACTGCCCACCTACCATAAGGACAGCAGCCAGCACAGTTCATGGCTCTTTTTTTTCCCAGAAGGGATTTAAGGAGAGGATGAAAATTCCACTACTTGGGCTAAACCTTACTTATACCCAGCATTAAATGATGTTGCAACATGAGGTTCCACTGTTACATGGCCACCCCCAGTATTCTAGCACAACCTGTGGGACATGTGTCATTACCCAACTAACAAGTGGGAAAACAAGAAGAGTATCAACAGTGAAGCCCTGCTGGTCATGTTGATCCATGACATTACAACTGGAACACAAGCCTGATGCATTTGAGTACCTTTTATAGCTCCTACTACCAGCCACACTGGCTTTATTCCTAGGAGATCATCCTGTGTTAGCATGGAATGGGAACTACATGACAGAAACAATTTTTTTCAATTTCCTGCACAGTTTCCCCGAGTCATCCCCTTCTACATTCTGTAGTCCCAAAGAATGACAGCAAGTGCTGCCTACCTGTTCATGACCATTGGTGGCATCCCCATGTTACTTTGTGCCATGACTTTGTTGATCCCCTTAAGAGCCACCATTTTTGCTTTCATTATGGGATCCGTAATCGCATCAAAATCTGTAAGACAAAAACAGCAGCAGCGAATCACACAGCTGAATGTTACAAATTACTAAATGGAAATTACTTGTTTATATTTAGTTTATGTGTAAATCTTCAGTAAAACATTAACTGCATTCCTAGTTCATATTAACTGTCTTCCCCACTTTGATATTCAAGGTTAATAAGCAGTTTGACGTATCCTGTAGGAGAAGTCTATCAACAGCTGTCCTTATTTTCAGCCACAACAGACAAACAAAAGCAGGTCAATATGAGAGTCTGAGAAGGGCTCTAGACCAAATCTGGCCTATGACCCAACAGATTTAATAAATTCTATTTGTAGGTTTAAGACTCAGGACGAGAACTTGTTTCTGTTGCCTCAACTGGCAACTGGTAGACCATCACTAATGCACTACGAGAATGGCCTTGATGGTCACTGTAGTTACAACAATTCCCAAAATTTAATGTTTCATTATCAGTTAAATGATGGAGATGGACTTGATTTGAACACTCAAACTGCTAGGTTATATTAAACAAGCAAACCCAGTTTTTCTTAAATGTTTTTTAGCACAAGCAGAATTACATGTGATATTTCTGGGCCTTGCACAGACTGTGGGTTAGTAACAGCTTTTGATAATCCCTTTTCTTGTGACACAAAAAATACTGCAAAAAAAATGACATAAAGCAACCATAAACATGGAATTTATAGATCAAATATCAGAAGGTCAGCTACTGCACTAGATCACTTAATTTTGTTTACAAAGGATGCATTTACCCCCTATCTCATGAGAACCTAAAATATAAAGAGAGTATGTGACACAGCTGATGTCACAAACATTATCAGTAAAGCAGAGTTACCCTGATCCTGGGAATGATAACAGGAGTCTTGCCACAGGGTTCAGAATTCCACCTACATGCTCAATTTCCATACTCCCTTTGTACCTAAAAGGCAGGTTGATTTTTATTATGCCATCTTCAAGCTCAATATTTATCTGCTTCTCGCAGTGCTGTGGATTATTTAACTGTTTGTTGCTCTATTTTTGAAACAACAACTAAAACACAGACAAACATGACACCCACATACCAATATTGGGGAAAAATGGCTCCGAACGCTGGCGAATCATGGCTTGCATCTGTCTCTGCTGCTGCTGCTCCTGTCTCTCCTGATCCAAGAGGTCCTGCAGAAGAAGTGGCTGTTCCTCTAGCAGAAGTGGCCTCTCTCGGTTTTGTTGCTGAGCTAATGGCTGAGGGAGCATCATCTGCTGGGGACCAGAGATGCCACTGGGACCAGGACGGTTTGGTACAGCCACAGTCTGATTAGGTGTCTGTCCTGTCCCGAAGTTATGATTAGATGACTGACCCTGAATAAATCCTGGATTTGGTGATCCTTGAGAAAAATTATGGTTCATTCGTGGAACCATGGGCAGATTTGAATTTAAAGTGTTTTCCAAGATCTGTCCAGCAGGTGTCATGAGTGTTTGTGGAATACCTGATCCATGGTTCATTTGTGTGGGTGGCAGAGATTGAGATGGAGATCCCAGAGTTCTTCCTTCAGCATTGTCTGAGCTTTCACTAGACAGCAAACTTGAGAGGACTGGGGTGGACCCAGAAATACTACAGGAACTTACTGCTCCTTGAATAGGCAGTGGAGCAGATCCCTGAGCATCTGGACTAGGCACAGTTGCATCTTGACTAGGAACAGCAGGAGTTTTGTCAGGGAATTCTGGATTAGCAGGTTGTGCAGGAGCCTTTTCTCCATCCTTCAGCTCCACCTCAGCAGCCTGTTGAGTACTTGTGGATTCAGTATTTCCATCACCTTTTTCATTTTCATTCTTCTTTTCCTCTTGAGTGTTTGGGGAAAGTACTTCTGCTTTAATTTCATTTTCTGTAGCTGGTTTCTTTGGTGGAGACTGGGTCTCAGCAGGGGCAACAGCTGTATCACCTTGCTCTTTCTGTTTGGGTTCTTCTGCCTTGCCCTGAATATCTAGTTTGTCATCAATGGGGACACTAAGGTCTAGTTCTTCATTGAACATTCCTTTTTTATCCCCCACATCAAGGTCTGGGTCTGTGTATGCAATTAAATCAAATTCCCCAGATCTCAGAAGATCATCAAGGTGAGGATCATTGGTTTCCAAATTATCCAGAGTGTCCAGTTCATCTCCTTTCCCATCCTCTGTGTCCAGGTTCAGATTTTCCAAATCCTCATCATCTAAATCCTTGACTTCAACCCCATCAAGGTCTTTCACATCCAAATCTTTTACAGCAGGATCATCAGGATCAAGCTTTTCTTCTAGACCATCACTTGGCTGGTTAGGAATCTGCAAGTTTGCAGCTTCACCACTTGGTGCAGATGTAGACAAAGACGGTCCTGGGAATGCATCGGCAACTGGCTGACCCAGAGAACGCATCACAAGGGCAGGTGGGTTCTCAGGATTGATCTGATCCTGCTGGGACTGGGACATGTGCTCCAAACTCGCCGACATCTGCAACTGGTTTGGTATTCCTTGAGAATTGTGTCTCAGCGGCTCTGCCTGTCTCGGGCCTGGGAAATCCTGCCTGGGCAGGAACCCGGGGTGCCGCTGGTGCTGAGCTGCTGCATCCAGCACAGAGGCAGCAGCAGGATTGAAGGGCAGCCTCGGCCTCCCGTCAGGAGCTCTGTGACGCAGCTCGATGAATGCCTGACCCAGGATGTTGTGCTGCTGGACCGGAATTCCCTGCGGGGGAAAGTGCTGCGAGATCCCGGGTGCGTTACTGATCTGTGGGCTGTTCACTGCCCGGGGCATATCAATAGACAGGGATCTCCTCAGCTGTGGGGGAACTCCGGGGCGCTGCATCGGCTGCTGAGGACCAAGGAAACGTTCCTGGCCCGAGGGTGGACCATGGCCACCTCCTGGAAACCCATATCTAAAATAAAGCATGAAAGGCCAAATCATCTTTTTTTCTCAGTCTCCCATGACTAAATAACTGTTCACCAAAATGCTTTACATGATGCATTCATCAAGATATATAAATAAATGTTTTGACTAATTATACTTACATTTAAATGAGCTTTATGACTACAATAAAATAATTGCTTTAATTATGTTTAACAAACAACCTGTTTTCAATTTCACTAATAATAATGGATAGAAAACTCTGACAGTCAAAACTAACCTAGTAATTAAAATACACGTTAATGCAATTCAGAGTAAAAAAAAAACCCTGTGTGTGGATTTAGAAATTACTGAAATAAATCCAGATACTGAAAAAATTAATTTCTTACAATGTATGTTGATACTGGTATTCATTTTACATTGTAGCATTCACTGTAAAAATACCACAGACAGAAGTTGACATTTGATTACATATTCATTAGAAATTAATTTATTCATTATTAAGACATCAAAAATAAAGTCTGATCTTTTTCTTTAGAAATGTCCTAAAGCCACGGACAACAAGCTGTTTCGGGTCACTTAAGTTTGACTAGTTCTGCAGTTTCTCCATTTATTTTTCTGAATTGCTCCCAACAAAACAGAGTAAAATACTTACTGTAAAACACACATTCTAATGTTACAGGAAAACCCACTGCACATATGGAGTTCAGGAAGGTTACCAGCTCCTGTAGATGATTTTCCATCCTGTCCAAAAAGCCCCCTTTCTCTAACTACCCCTATAATACCCTGAGTTTAAGAGATCCAAGAGCTTACCTCAGACCATGAGGTCTCATCCCCATGGTGCTCATATCTCCTGGGAACTGGGGCCTGCTGAACTGCCCATCCCCAGGGAATGGCCCACGCTGGTCCTTCGCGTACATGGAGAACCTCGGCCCACCAGGAGGGACCACAGAGGACCGAATATTCCCAGGATAGGGAGGAGGAGGGCGGTTAAAGATTTGATTTATGTTGTCTTGCTGCCAGTGCTGAAGAGGGGCTGCATGGGGAGGAGCTGCTGCGTCCTGCAAGGCCTTTTCCTGGCGAACTGCATTCTTCTTCTGCTGCTGCTGCTGTAGAATAATCTCACGGAGCTTCTGGCGCTGTTTAAAAGAAAATAAATCATTACGCTTGACACTGCAATTGACATCTTTTGAAGTGTTACACTCTGCTAGGTTAAGCCTTTTGAGGAAAGAAATCCTTCAGTTGTTACAGGAAAATTAATTATGAACAACCACAATCACCTCAGAAATGAGAAGGGGGGCCAAAAGGTGCACATGGTGCTGGTAACCCAACTTAATATCCAGACCTCTTGGTAAAGTGTATGGTGTGATCCCATTCTACCAATTAACATGGAGGCAACTCTCTTTCCCTTTTTCTATTCCAGTAATGCAGACCCTTTCACCACAGGACAAGTGCATTCCGAGGGACAAACGTGACTAGAGGGCCACTGAAGAAAATTCAGCTAGACATTTACGCCACAGCTGCAGAATTTACTCATAACTCTGTATGATAAATACCAGCAGTTTTCCATTAAATTCACTTCCCATCCCTCCTTCCAAACACAAGACTGAGTAGCTTTCCACAAGCTGAATGTAATTCTATCTCTCAGCAAGAGCTGTTTGCCAGACATTCATGGACAAGAATCTGGTGTGAATGTGCCTCAAGAAGAGCAGTGACCAAGGGAAGGATTCACCTCAACATGCTGGCCAACTGCAAAGTCAGACGTGTGGTCTGAGATGTTTGTCTGTACTCTCTTCTCCAGCCAGTGAACAAGTCACTGACAATCAGTTCCACACCTCATTTGTTGAAGAACAGAACAAACTGACCTTCCAAAATGTTTCTTTTTCTCAGACTGTAACTAAAAGCGCTGTTACAGACAAACCATCTATGTCTTCAGTGGCTTCAAATACAGATTTTCTTTTTTTTGGATCTTGTCCAAACTCCTTAAAAATTACTGACGATTCTGTATTCTGTATATTGTGGTTCTACCCAGAAGAACCAAAGTAACACATTAAGTAAATTAAGATAATTTGTAACTTACACAAAGTTACGTTCAATGGCAAGAAACTTCAAGTATTAACAAGAATGGGGGAAATTCTACTTCCAGAATTTTAGTATCATCAGAATTCTCACCTGTCTTAACTTCTCAGTATCTGCTTGAGACATATTCATGGTATTCTGTGTATCTGTTACTCCTGTGGTAGGTGCTGGGCCAGGAACTTGTGAAACTTTGGGAAACTGTTGTCCTTGAGAAGTCATTGGAGAATTTCCAGATGCACTGAAGGTGCCCTCAGATCCAGGCCGTGGCTGTTCGGCAGCATCATGGGCCAGCTGACCGGTTCCAAAAGATTCTGGCTGGGGCCTTGGAGTCATTGGTGGTTGATCATATGGGTCACGTGCTGGAGTAGCTGCACCATGGCTAAATGAATCTGTTATTGCAGCTCCTGCAGACCTGGGAGTTTGAGAACATGGGTCTGATGGCCTGACAAAAGTGCCCTGCAACCTGCTCTGTGGTGTCTGCAGGAAAGGATCTCTATTTGGTATAAGTCCCGGCCTTGTCATGGCAGGTCTGTTAAAACTCTCAGGAATCCCTGGCCTTGGGGTCGCTGGCTGCTGGGAGTAAGGATCACTGAGAACTGGCCGTGGCGTTCCAGGAGGTTGGGCATAGGGATCAGAATGTCTCTGGTTTGCTGGGGACTGAGCAAACAGATCTGCTGGTTGAGCAGGTCTTGGTGTTGGTGGCTGCTGCATGTATGGATCCACTGCGGTGGGACGAGGAGTTCCTGGGGGCTGGGCGTAAGGATCAGCAACTGGCCGAGGAGTACCTGGAGGCTGGGAGTAAGGGTCCTGAGAAGCTGGCCTGGAGATGGGCCCAGACTGAGGGAAAGAATCGCCCTGCTGTCGCACTATCCGCGGCGGATGGGCAAAAGGCTCCTTTATGGCAGGGTGGGGAGTGAGGGGAGGCTGGCTGTAGGGATCATTGGCCTGGTTATGAGGGAAGTTATCCACTGGCCGCGGTGTCAGAGGGGGCCTTTCGTAGGGATCAACAGCAACGCGCCGGGGCGTGGCCGGCATGGAGGAGTAAGGATCTTGTGGGGACTGAGGAGGGCGCAGAGGAGTTTTGAAAGGTCCAGGGCTGCCATCCACAGGAGCAGGAGTGGGAGTCAATGGAGGCCGTGCATAGGCATCAGAAGAGGTTACTCTCTGTCTCTGAAACGTGTCAGTCCTAGGGGCCGGCTTAGTAAATGGATCGCTGCTTCCAGCAGCTAAAGGAACTTTTCCTGCCTGCTCCATAACTATGGGTGACCGTGGGACTCCCAGCGGTTTGGAGAACTGCTCTGATGGCATGACAGGCCTGGGTGTGTCTGGTGGCTTTGCATAGGGATCGCTGCTACCTGGAGATGAAGAACATGAGTCCCTGACTGGCGAGGGCCTGCTTCCCGACGGCTCCCGAGATATGGAGGACTGTGCTGCACAGGAATCTAACGGGGCAATGGTGTTCCTTCTAACAAAGTTCTGGTTGATGGGTGCTGGTCTGGGCGTCCCCACCATTTTAGCATATGGATCCATCGGAGAAGGAGGCCTCGTGTTTGTGGAACCTGGAGAAAACATCTGCTGTGATGATGTCTGAGGAGTCTGAGACTGAGACAGTGAATCGTGTACTGGGATTCGGGTGGGAGTGGGAGGTGGGGCTTGTGGCTTTAGGAACACATCATCTGAGGACGCCGATGTGGGTGTAGCAGGGAGCTGCTGCTTTGTGAACAGATCCTTATGGAATGTCTGTTGTGCAGGAGACATACTTCCATTGCCAGTCTGCGGCGTTAAGGGGCTCTGGATCCCACTGCTGGGTGTGTCTGAGCCAGACTGGTTCAGGAGTTGCTGTGAACCAAACTGCTGCTGCTGTTGCTGCTGCTGCTGCTGTTGTTGCTGCTCATTTTTCACCTGCTCAAGCTTCTGTGTGGCTTCTATTTTGGCCTGTTGTTTACTTTTTTGCCGCATTTGCTGTTTTAAAATCATGAGGAAAAACGTTACACTTCTAAGTTCAGGGTATACAAAATCTTTCTACTGACTGAATCTATAATTAAAACTTTAGGACACATCCAACATCAGTTACAAGTAACTGCAAATTTTAAATGCAATGGGAGCAGAGAGTCCAGCTATCTGTGAAGTTCAATTACCTTGACATGCATCTTGCTTGCCTGGGAATAAGCATTTCCCAGGTTGCCTAAAGAGCATCACTGCTTTCCAACCTTGTACTCTGGAGACAAAGGTTACTAACATGCAGCACTGGTGTGGGCTTTGAGAGACACCCAGCCCCATGTGAGGCAGCAGTCTGCAGGACAAAGTTATTGCAATACAGGGAATGTAATAAAAACCTACTGCACCAGCCACCCATGCAGAGAAAGAACAACCTGTTTCTATAATACACAGGATTTGAGAGTCAAAATTTAAAAAAAACTTTTTTTACAAGCAGCTGATCTTCTGATAACATCTATTTTCTTTCCAAGCAGAATGGCTGACTGTATACTCCTCTACAAAAAAAGATTCAAATTGATTTTATTACAACAGATTCAAACAATGCAGTAAAAAGCAGGGAGAAAATAACAAAACACCCTAAATGCTACACACCTGTCTGAATTTCCATTCCTGCTCATGTTCTGATTCCCTCTGTTTTAATGGATCTTTAAAGAGGTCAGAGTCGATGCGTGAGCTGGGATCGATGCTATCCTGTTGCTGCTGTCTTTTCATGGAGTCATTTGACATCTGTACTTTATTGATGCGCAAGGCAGCTCTATTATCTCTGGCTTTTTGCTGGAAGAAGAGAAAAGATGCAGTTAGACTTATTTTCTTCTAAGTGTGCACACTGCATCTGTTATTCCTAAAAAAATCCATCACCAAATTATTTGTACAGCCTGTTTTAATCACACACATCCTTGTGGAAATGGTATTATGCACTTCAAAAAGAAATGATATTATGCACTTCAAAAAGAATTCCGAACAGAAAACACTTCACAACTCTACAGAAATTCTGTGTTTAACATATATGGAAGGAACTAAGAGGTTACTAGCAATTAGTAAATTAATAAACCTATTAGCAAAGCTTTTCTGTACAGGAGGGTGTCTGTTCCAGGCCCTGTGCTGTGCCAAGAAATTGTTAAACCCACCAGTTTACCTTTCAAATCACATATTGGTGTGGTCTACAACACGAAGGCTGAGCACAGCAGATGATGTTTGGATCAATAAAGGCCACTAATGTGGAGAACTTCAATGACAAGAAAAATACAGTCTAGTCCATTAAATGACCTCTGAAGATCTAAGTCAGTTAACAGTTAACAGTATAAACATAGGATATGGGCTTATGGATCAGGAAAAAGTGTATGGAGACACAGCAATTCCTCTTCAATGAGGCATTTTACAGCCATAGTGACACTTTAAAGTATCTAATGGAAGTTTCAAAGAGCCTGTTTTACCACCAATCTAGCATGTGATTTCTTCTCTGAAGCAAACCCTCACATCCTCTTTTTCACAAATTTATTTGCAGCTGTCAAAGTAGGGGTTGCCTAGAGGAAAAAGCTTTAACACTTCCCCATCCTCCCCAACAATGAAATAGTGACATGGATGAGAGCACCAATGTCACAGCAGCAGAAAAATCACTGTCATTTTTCCCTGTAAGTGATGGGATTGTGCATGCTAAGTAAAGTAAAAAGCCTACAGTGAAAATTTACTAACACTCCTCTGAATTTCATTTCAGCCTTCATTCAATCCCTCAGAGTTCAAGTCCCTCAGGAGAGGCATCACAGCGGCTTCTTGTGTGCACAATGCCAGGAACACCAGCAGGAGCTGCATGGCAGGAGCACAAGGACTGTTGTGAGAGGAATTAACCACATCTTGCTGGGTAAATACTGGTGTGCAGGAGCATGCACTCTCCCCCTATACATAAGGGAAGTAATTTTCGCTGCTGACTTTACCCATCACAAGGATAGGACTGCAGTTTTTAAGAGCAGTGAAAAATAAAGCAATCAGTAATAGAAATAATTGTGAAGTGGTAAATGCCACCTGTATTAAGTGGGTATTATCTTATAAATACTACAAAGAAGGAATCACCAAGATTGACTATAGCATGGGCAAGATGACGCAGAGGTCCAAAGGTGCTAGAATTGCAATGCTGAATAAAAAGCAGAATAATGATGATGCCTCAGTGACACAAAGAAGAAACGAGAGAATTATTCTTTCAAGTGGAAAGGGTTTCAGAAAGATCAAGAAGTCTACTTCTCACAATAAGTCTGGGATATGATTTATCCTCTTAAGCCAGAGATAAGGGCACTTTTGAATTTGGACAGCAGATGATGTAGTAGTGCTAAACTCTGAGTCATCAATATGCAGAGGAATGAAGTTTGCTTACTGATGGGACTATATGAAAAAAGGGTAGGTAGGGGAAGGCTGAGACTGAAAACTGCAAAATACATAGAAACCTGTAAATTGAGAATAATCATCCAATTGCTGCTGTGAAGAAACAAAGATGAGAGAATGGAAGTTAAAGAAAAGTACATTCGCCAACAATTGTTGGGAAAGTCCAAAAAAATCAGTAATATAGGTTCTGAGATCTGGATGCACACAGGCTTCAACAAAGCTTAAGGGTCATCCCCTTTGAATGGCAGAAGTTCTGCAGGAGGAAATCAACGACCATGTAACTCCAGATAGCTGCTACAAGTACCTGGGCTCACTTAACTCAGATGTGAAGAAGGTGAATGATTTTGGAGAGAAAAATGGAGTCCTTCATGCTCCCTACAAAATGGTATTAGAAAAATGGGTATCAGAAGAGTTTCCATACAAAGCAATACAGGAGAGTAAGCAGAGACAGGGAGCAGTGAAGCAAGAACACAAGGAGTAGAAGTAAATGAGGAAAGCAGAGGTGTGAGCACTGACACCTCTGGAATTGTTAGTTCAATAGCTGAAAGACTTCAGCAACTCTAAAGGGGAAAAAAAGAATAGCCCAGTGAGAGGGGATGATGAAAGGGAGAGGAATCTCATGATCAGTTGTTATTATCCTTCTGAAGAAACTGGTAAGATTCTGTATAGAAAGAGACAGAGCAAAGATGATTTGAGGTATGAATCAAATGCAACTGAGAGGCAGTGGGAGCCACAAACATTCTCATTTCATCTGATGTCTTTAGATTGCACAGTACTAATAGAGTTTATTCCAAGACTGAAAAACAAAGAATACATGTAGAACTATTCAGATGTAGGAGTTAAATTCAAAAGGTTTTCTTGTAGTAAGGGAACTTTCACTAAACCTAGAACTTGAGTTAAAAACAAAACAAAACCAAACAAAAAGCCACAACCTTATAAATGAAATATAGGTTTGCTGGAAGCATGCAAATACAGATGGGAATTGTTCTTACCACATAGGGAGCCCTCTCTTGAGAGCTTGCTTTCCTCCACAGTTTAGCAATTTGCTTCACTCTTGTAGCCCAGTCTGCAACCAAAAAATGCGTCAATACACAAGGCTAAGATAAGTCTATTTGAGATGCTTTCAAATCAAGGTGCACCAACTGCTACAAAATATTCAAACTGATTCAGTAAATCACTCACCTGGGAATTCTTCCTTCAGGTTAGGGAAGTTGATATTTGTGTAAAGAACAGGTGCTACAGTTGCCATTTCACCCAGAGCTTCTTCCTTCTCCCACTTCAGGGTGCTTCTTTGAGCATTGGACATGGTATCGCCTTCACCTTCCAGAGGTGGAGCAGCTGGTGCCCATGAGCTGTTGGGATCACTCACCATTGGATTGAACGCTGGATTCTTATCCCTGACAGAAAAGGGGTTTGTTTTACAGATTGCATAAAAACAACAAAACAGACCGATTCAACTAGCTAAGTACTCGTTCTGCTTGCTATTTCAGCAGTAAACACACTGCCAGAATACACAAGGTTTTGTAGTGGCTGTCAAGAACTAATAATATCAAATTATTAGTAACCAACAACACCCTCCAGGCGTTTTTTTTACTCTTTTTTTTTTTTTTTTTAATGCTAAATAAGTATCTTTTATTCCCCATCTGAACTTACCTGGCATCGGTGTATGGCTGCTGTGTAATGGGAGAGAAGGTGCCCAGCCCACCTCCAGCAGCCAGAGCTGTGTGAGGGAGATGAGGGTTGGGGCCAATCAGACCATTCATGAGGGGCACTCTTGGAAATGCATTCTCTCCTGGAAAAAGAAGTTTAAGTCGTTCATTTAAGTTATCAAGGGTAACTGCTACTAAGGCAGAGGTGGAACCTTTCACTGAGAAAACAATGTCTCCTCTAGCGAAAAACTAATTGCTTTAAAATTTTACAGTGCTGATCTTACCGTTTTGGGAAAGATTTTAAATAATTTTTAAGTCCTTCCCTATAAGTGTAAAGGATTCTTTTCTGCTCTATCACATCCCTGCACAGATTTTTTTTTTTTTTGTCTAAAATGTAATTTTTATTCAAAAATGGATTCCCAAAACTTTTACAGTAGCCCATGCATTGTACTGCACCTTATATTGAGGTAATAAACCTAAAAGCTAATGTTCTTCATGTTTTTTAGACCCAGATCCAAGCAACAAGCCATGGAGAATGTGGTTTTCAGTCCTTGCGGGATGATCACTAGCCACCTGAATTAAACATCTCTTCTGAGACTCCTGAGCATTGTACCAAAGTAAGCCTCATTATCCACTAGCTTCCTAATTTGTAACCAATGAAACAGATAACTCTACTCAAATGAGCATTAACATTTTCTAATTAAATGTCCAGTCTAGCTGTATGAAGGCAGAAAATGTTATTTATTTGATTACAGTATTACAAATGTGGCACAGGCAGATTCATTCCAGCAGATGGTATTTGCAGATGTTACTACACAGAATTAACTCTGGCCTTTGGATCCCATCACTTAAGTGAGATTATAACTGTTGCCCCAGTATTTCCTTAAAAGCACAGAAGTAGCTCAGGAATCGGATGTATCTGCAGGATGACACTGTATCACTCTCCCATTCCAGGAGACTTGTTTCTGATCTAAAGGTTATGTAAACTATACAGCAACTACAATTGTAACACAAGATTTAAGAGGATGTTACTGTGCTAGTAAACACAGAAACTACCTGTAAAGACCTGCAAACAAACAGGATGGAGTCAGGCCTCTGGTTTGCACTGGCTGCTCGCTTGTCTTTCTGAGAAAAGCAGTAATTTTATTTGAAATTGCTGAACCTTGATGCAAGCTGCCCTGTTACTGAAGCATTTATCTCACAGAAACGTGTGGATCATTCCACTGGAGCAGAACCAAACTGTAAATCTAAAACTTTGTTATCATGGCAGTTCCCACAGGGAGGAGCTGAAAATCTTACAGAGCTCAAATGCTGGAGCTATCCCCAAATACTCAAGTAACTGGGAAACAGACAATGATATCTGTACTATCTTTTGCTTTAAATCAACTCATTATGCACTTAAAACATGCTCCCTTCTAAGAAGGTTTTGAAGTATTTAGGTTTTATGAAAACTGATCCAACTAGGAAACAAATCACATTTCTTCTTATGCTTAATTCACCAGTCAAATCAATTTGCACAGTCCTTCTTGTAGTACCAGTATAAAAGAGTGGACACTCTTTACATGAGCTCATGGAAAACCACTAGAGGTGTTCGATGAGAAAATGAGCACCTTCAATTATATTCACACATACTGCTTAAAAAAACAGCTCTACTGATACTAACACTAAAATCAATCTCTTTCTTGCCTTCAATACAAGAGCAAGATGTTGTATCAACTCATGGTAATTTTGTTAGTAATGAAGAAAAATAAAGTATAATTTCCAAGATAAATTTAAAATTTGTTTAGCCTTTCTATTAGGACTAACTAATACATTAAACTGCATTCTTACAGAAATTAAGACTCAGTAAATCAGCGTTACAGAGACTCTTGCCTTACCCTTGAGGAGGTACTCAAAAGTAATTAAAGAGTGAAGTCAGAAGAGAACACATGCTTTATCACAGACTACTTTCCAAACCATTTAAGTGTCAGCTAAAATAAAAGCACCGATATGTCAGAAAAATCTCAAGTAACTGTCCTTCTGTATAAACAATATTTACATGGATGTTAATCACATACCCCCTTCAGAACAGCTTTAGAATAATATTGCACAAATTAACAATGGCGGATTCCACAATTTTGCATAAGGTGTGTCCTACTGCCACATCAGCATTTAAAAGGTGCACAACTCTCCTGGCCAGGCTGCTGCTCACAAAAGCACCAGAGGAACATACCTTGGCTGTGCAAAGACATGAGCTGTGGTGGGGGAGGAGGCTGTGGCAGAGGAGCTGGCTGTGTGGCTGCTGGGCTCAACACGGCTGTGAACAAATCTTCAACATCCTTCCCTCCCAGCTCTGCAAAAAAACCACTCTGCATGAGTTACTGGCATTGCTTGTGAGCTGTGTTCCATAAAAGACGAGGAGGCTCAGAACACGTACCTGGGATTTTGTACAGTTTGCCAAGAATAGCACCTGGACAAAGTAAAGGCAACACAGGGTAAGTAATCATCAGAGAAAGCAATAAAAGTAATTGTGCAAGCAAGCCTAAATAGGGCTGTTACAATACAGAGATGTGTCATTTGGGGGAAAGGAAGAAGAAAAGATGATTTTTACATAAGTTCTGTAGAAGACCAAGATTAAGGACATGAATATTACCATCTGTGACCATTTTGTCTAGTTCTGGACTGAGGATTCCATCTAACTGCTCTTCACTCAGTGGCCGTGAGCTCTGGTTGGCATTCGGCTGAGGCAGAGAAGAAGGATCATCAGAGATGGGGCCAATATCCAATCCAGCTAGAGGAAGAAATAATATTAAATTAGACATGAATAGCAAAATTTATTAGTACTGAGAATAACGAGCATAAGCCCTGTTTCCTTCCCCTAGAATTCAGCTGTCAATTAAATCAGGACTTTCTAATATTTGAAAGGTAAGACAAAACAAAACATTGATTAGAAAAGGTTAAAAAACCTTCCCACTCCTTCCCTCCAGTTTACTGTATTGTTTGAGGAATGTTAATTGAATATAATGCAACTGGAAGAATGGGAAGTAAGACTGAGTTTAGGTTCAGCATGGTTTTGAATGTATAGGTTTCAGTATATAGTTCCACTTAAAATATTTTTCACATTTTTAAAAGAATCACACCAATAGTAAATATGGTTCATCCTCATGTACCTGAAGGTTTACTTCAAATGTTCTTGACTTCAAATATTACATTAAATATTTACTGAAATGTTGTTGAGTACAGCCAATACAAAACAAGTTAGTTTCTCTTTCAAAAGAAATCCTGACTATTATGGGTTACATCATAATGATTTGTTGGCACTAAGAAAACATAACTCACTACATAAATTTTCTAGTATCCCTTACAAGTCAATAAATCTCTCTTATGAGAAAAATCTGGTAAAAAAGAACTATGTCTTTTACTGTTTAAAATATATTTGTGTAATAATTACCAAATAACCCAAAATTTAAAATAATGAAACATGCCATTCTACTTATTATTTACATAATTCTACTTATTTTTTACATAAAGTGATGAACCATTATCCAGTGAAAACAAAAGGATACTGACTGCTTTAATCATGCTTTACTATACCCACATTGATAAAAATGCTTTTCATTTACAAAATATATCACTATGATAAAAACTACACACTACTACAGGAAGTAATATTTACAGTGGCAGCAAGAAAATGCATGGGTTTGTATCATGAAACACAAAAAATTAAGGAAGGTTTTCAGAAGCTGTAAGCAAAACTTGATGCAGGACTCTTAAAGGCAGAGTGCAGAGTTTAGAGGTCGTGTTAGACTCAAACACCAGAGAGTGGAAAATGAAACATGAATTAGTGACACAGTAAAGGAGAAGTAATTTCTACACATGCAGTTCTTTCACCTACAACCACTAGGAAAAGAGGGCTACTGCTAACCATGGATCATCCATTGTTTAGATTCTTACCAAATGGGGAGGGTGAGTTCTCAACCTGGAAAGTGCATAAATCAAGACCTACAGGACCCAAACCAGATAAAATGGATGATTACAACACGAAAACAAAAAAAAGTAAAGAAAAAGCTGCATGCTGAAAAAAGCTACGCAGGTATGAGAGACAACAGCAGCTACATTTTATCCTCTCTTAAGCAGCAAAGCAAAGAGCCAAGTAAAAACAAAATGTTGACAAGTTTGGGCATTTTTTTGGTAGAATAAACCAAAATCATTCCAAACCAAGGTATTCTTAAGATATGAAAATTGTATGAAATGACCTAGAGCATAACCTACAGATACACTACAACAAATACATCTATAATAAAGAGGAAAAAAACAAAACAATAACTAGAGAGACCCTACAGACATACATACCTGAATGATCTCCAGACTTTACCAAATCATCAGAAAGTATTCCAAGAATATCATCGTCAGTATTTAAGACCTCAGAAAGATCAGCTAAAGGATCGTCAGTGCTGCCTGTAGAAGATGCAAAGGACAAAATCAACATTTCTACACCTCTGGTGATGTTCTTGAGCTGCAAACCCAAACACAGATGTACCAGGCTCTGAGGGTCTTCTATGCTGTGTTGAATCTGCAAGTGTCCCTGGGGTCAGAAACTGTGCTGAGCTGCAGCCCCTCCCTGCCAGGACTGAGCCACCTGCACCTGCTTATTTTGTTTAGTCTTTTTAGAAGTGATAATGTGAACATATCATGTGAAACAAACACTGGATGACTGCAGGAAAAAAAATAATCCCAAAATCTACTCTGAACTTGCAGCCTGTAAGTCAGAAAGGACCATGAATGGGTAAGTCAACAAATAGGTTTTATTTAGTAATAAAATTTAGCTCACAGTAAACCTATGAAGAGCAATTCTTTAAAAAAAGGTAATCAGTTACTTCTTTTACCATCACTCTCTTTCTTAATACAGAAGCAACTAATTACTACACCCTGTTAGGGAAGTGAAACTTAAGAGTAAGAAGGAATAGTAAATAAATAGAAATTGAAGCTGATACTTCTAAGATCAGAAGAAAACCTGAAGGAGCAAGAATGGCCAGAGGTAGAAATGTCATGTTTGTTTGTCATCTAGGAAAAACTGACCTGGTCTAGCAATTAATTCTTTAATATTAAATAATAAATTCTGGATACTATTATCATCCTGACCTCCAATTCATTAGAGAGTAATTACTCCAAATGGCCCATCTGGTTTTATTACCTACTTGCTTTGGACTGTTACAGATGTGCAACATTTGCAAAAAATGTTTGACAAACAAAAGTTGAGAAAAATAATTTTCAGTAAAACTGCAGACCATCATGACTACATGAACAATCACTGCCAGACCAATAAAACATGATGATATGGAAAATATAAATTAAACAGAAAAAAGGGATTAACACTAATCATAAAATATACAATGTGGACAACAAATATATGGCCAGGCTGAAGAGGGACCAGAAAGCCAAAAAAACAGACACATTTCACACAAATACAGATGTATTTCCCACTGTTACAATCCAACTGTCCCAGAAAGTATACAGCTTAATTCAGAGCCTGGTGCCAAGGATTTACTTCTATCATGAGGTTACTTTCCAAGCTGCTAAATTTAACAATGAATTACAAGTGCCTTCTGATTTTCAGAGACAACCTTTTTCCCTTCTTCCATTACCAAGTCAAAACAAAAACTGTTTTTCTTCACTTTACTATTTTTATTCTTCATTTTTATCCTTTGTAATGCAGACAAGATGAAACCATCCTATTAAATCAGGTTTTGTATTTGCCACTCCACAAGGTGGATTAATAAGCCAGTGCAGACCAGTCCATTTAAATGCACAAACAAAATACAGCTCTTACTGATACCAGCAAAACTATCTTAAAGTGCCCTCAAAACTACACCACTTGGCAGGTGTAGTTATTTGTGTACCTGATAAAAGGTACTGTCAAATATAAGAGCCTACTTATTGGGGTTTGCTGGGTTGTTTTTTTGGGTTTTTTAAAAAGTTTGTCTGGGTTTTTTCAGATACTTCTTTTTCTTCTGGCAATTTGGTCTAATTATGCAAGTAATTATAACACCCGGCACCACAAGGTGATGTAATGACTTCAGCTGGCTGAAGGATTGATTTTAGCCCTTCTTTAACTTTCCTCAATTCCTGCTTGGAGGCAGCTAAGTATCAGGGAGGAAAAAAAACATGAAGGAAGCACTGGGACTGTATTGGCAGCCTTTAATTCTTCTATACTATTTTACTTTACAGTGCTTTTCTCCACAGCCCTTGTGCTAGGGAACAATCCCTAACAATTCAGCTTTTAATCTAAATATAAATACATTATTTAAGTAGCTGGGAAGAGCTCAGGTGAAAAAATGATCTAATATTTAAAGATAAGAAGTTTACCACCTGTAGCTAAAAACTGGCCACGAATACATTCAAGCTTCAAATTTAAGGGTCTCTTAAATGTGGAAATCAGATTCCACAGTGGCCTTCAGATGAGGTAAATTGGAAAAACCATCCTGCTTTCAAAACAAAGTTTCTTAAGCCTATAAAAAGTGTTGGTGACAGCAGAGGGATAGAGTCTATAATCCATAAATCTCACACAAGTCATCTAATCTAAAGCATGTTTTTACTTTTCTTCTTCTATTTTTTCCTTGTTTTAATTCCATGTGTGTTAAATATTATCTTGGAAACAACGGAATCACTTGAGTCAGCTGCTTCAGATCACAATCAATAGCTGGTTGACATCTGCTGCCAAACAAATAGCTCAATACTGCTCATTAATTTGACTCTTTCAGAATGGAGATGAAAGCCAAGAGAGAGCAAAAAGGAAAATAATTTTCTTGTAATGCTGGATCTCTAAGAGAGCACAGTTTTAATGCTATCTTGTGATCCCGATCCCTCAAATGCAGTTATTTATTTATGAAGTTTTAAAATCATAAAAATGCCTCTCCCAAGGCTGCAGCCATCCCAAGATGCTTAATCACACAGTAACATTTCTAGTTATAAAATGTCCCTGCAGCACCTGAATCAGTTGCAGATACTCAGACAACTTCTCTCCTTTTGTCTAGGAACGATTTCTTTAGCATTCTCTGGAGACCTCACTTGAATAGATGACTTTTTCAGCACTTACAGAAAAAAATACACTGAATTTAAGCTATTTCAAACTAAAGGAAAGGTCACATTGCCTGAGCCTTCGCAGAACACAGCTCATCAAGTGGCTTCTTTTTCATCAGGGACACACAGGTCAGGAAACTCAAGAGGCAGACAGTCCTCAGAATACAACAGATCTAAATCAACACCTTCAACTTCACCCATGAACAGACAGCAAGACCTGTGAGCAAACCTCTGCACTCAGCTCCAGCACTTGGAAGTGATTTCAAGGGTTGGTGCCATGCAGAACAGAGTGCACAGAGTGCCACGTGTTAGAAAAACATAGGAAAGGTGAGTTTTCTAATGAAAAATAAAACCAGCAACCTCTGCTAGACAAAAAGCAGGGCTGGGAGCCTAAAGGTCAGTTGAGTCACAGTTTCTAGAAATGAACACTAAACAAAGGACTCCCAAACCCCTCTTCTGTCCAGCTCTGCCAATCTCCATCACTACTGCAATCCTGGCTAGTGAAAGGTTCAGCCACCCTTAACCAAAGAGTGAGAACAAATAAATGACAGAATGTGTCCCTGAAATGCACTGGAACACATCACTGTCCTCCCCAGCAGTGCTGGTCACCTGCTGGAAAGCAGAGCAGGGTCACTTCTTCAGATGCTTGAGAGGTCTCTGGAAGATGAACAAACATATCTAACCCTAAATCCTGGGATTACACAAATGGAATTTCCAAGAGAAGAACATCTTCCTTGTGGAAAAGACCTGTGCAATTAAGGAAGGACTCTGACAGGAGTCAGCAATCCGTGTGGGAAGTGGCACTGTAGGAAAACACCAGAGCTGGTGACAACACAGTCCTGCAGCCCCCAGCGCAGGGAACAAACAGTTCATGTTGCTCCTGCTCCACAGCCAGGTCTGCAGGGAAATGATGAAAACATCACAGGTGCCTTGGGACACTGTTCTCATCTGCAGCTCCAGCCAGAAGGGAGCTCAGCAATTAGCCAGGCCTGTGTGAACCAGGGCCTCTCACACAGAGGGATGCTATTGTGGAAATAACTGTGTCCCACAAAGTCACAGGCAAAGAGTTCAGAACTGCACTGGAACTGGTCAATATTGGCAGATGACTTCACCCACTGGTGCCCCAACTACACCAAACAGCTCCATCTGGACCCAATTTTGGATGGAAATCTGAACATTTGCAAGAGAATTGAGAAAGACAATTGAGTTGAGAACATTCCTACGGCCAGAAAACACTGTCCTTTGAGTGTCTCACATGTCAAATTGGAAAGACAGTAGGCTATCCACTAAAGCCATTGCTAGTGATTTATTTATTAATAGACATCTCTTTATTATTTATTTCTCAATATAAAGTTTTACAGCTCTGCTTTTTTATGGAGAACTTTCAGACTTAGGAAAAACGGAACATTAAATTAACATTAACTTCATAATTTTCTAAAACCCTGTACTACCATAACACATGAACACATTAGTGACTTCAAGCTTGCAATTGGATAGGCCAGCAAAGACCTCTGAAGCTGAATTTCTCTGGCTTCAAAAGAAAGCCAGGGTGGAAAAAAAGTCATAGTGAGTTTATCTTGTGCTTGAACTAAGGAAATACAGACCATGAAACACCTCATTTCCAGCAGCTTCACCTTCAGAAGTTACTTTTTGCATTCTCTATTATTCACAACTTAACTGTAGAAGAATCAGTGTTTAATTATAATACAGCCTTTTGCTTTTCATTTAGCAGATTTTCACCGAGTAACAATCACAAACAGGTGACCTTTCTTCAAATGACTCTCTGGACAGTGGAAAATGTGACAGTGTGTGTGCAAAGAGTTTTAGATGGAAAAACTTTGGGGATCAGCTGAAACACAAGCCACAAATTAATTAATATACAAAAGAAATAGCAGTTTTTAAAAAATAAAGACACCTCTGGCAAACAGCAGATACTACAAGACAGAGAAAAAATAATTTGAAGGAGACAGTAAGGTTTTAATTGCTCTTTTGTATGAGGCTGCTCTTTCAGCAGCACTTTACAACCCTCTGGCTATTTGCAAAACTCTCAGCAGAACCTTCAGTAAGGTTTTGCAATAGCAGAAGCAAAAGATTGCCTAGGGGCTACAAACTGTAGCTGGAAAGGGCACTCATGTTCAGAAAGGACATGGTGAAACAAAATTCTGAGGAGACTGGCAACCTAAAATAACCTAAAACACTAAAGGAAAGAATATCTGGATGATATTCATCCAACTAGTATTCACTAGACTACTAACAATATCATTTAATGAGAGTATCTATGTTTTCTTCTATAATGAACTGTATGCTTTTTCTTACACAGAGTTAATTTTCATGGATTTTATAGCCATGGATATTACAGTCAAGATGTTGCAGATTTGCATTAAGCACCAATTGTTGTGTCATCCACTGCTCTTTCTGAAACAGCTAAAGCCCTTGAGAAGAGTATCACTAAACATCAGTGTTAGTTAACCTCACAAGCACAGTTCATATATAGAATGCTGAAAAATAAACCCTGGGAAGAAACTGGAAAAGAGAGTGGAAAAGCCCAGTCACCACAATTAACTCAAACTATTGAATTATCACTAAGTTTAGATTTGCATACCTGGAGGTCCCAGTTTTGCCTGAGCTGGAGTGGAGGTGGAGCTGAGAAGGGGGTCAGATGAAGGATCCAGGAAATTGGTGGCCAAGTTTGTTTTACATGAAAGTGGAAGTGACTCTTCAGGCAAATTGTCCAGGCTCATCTTGTTCTGTCTGCTGGTATCCAGTAGGTCTTTCCCAAAGAAAGCTTCCTGCAAAGAAGACAAAATGATTTAAGGTAGGAAGAATACTGTATTGACTGAAAAATTTGAGTAAATGACAAAGCTACAATTAAAAGCCAATGATTAATAAGAATATAAAAACACATCTCAGTCTCACAAACATTCCAGTATAGCAATTTTCTCTTCCAGGCTATAAGGAGTGGCTACAGTGGCTACAACTTACATTAGGAAGCTACATTACCAAAGTTTTAGGATTAAATTCACACCTTAGGTTATACAGAAAAACTTTAGCCCTCTTAAACATATGTGGCACTGACAGTGTACCAATACAGTGTTATTATCTATCACAATTTGTGTATTATTTAAAATATTTCTCCTAGCACAAAAAGGACAGCTGAAGAAGGGGAACATTACTGGGCAACTTGGTCTAGAACTCTGGTTCAGTTTTGAGAATGACCATACACTGCATTTCACAAAATCATCCTCATGTCTAAGTGCAATAACAAAATACCTGAAGATGTTTAACTTACATTATAAAAGTGGCTTTTAAAATATTATGTAAGAGCTATTACTCAGCTAAACCTGAATACTCAGTAATTTGGCAACAACCTATCTGATTTTCAAATCAACCTTTATTCATTATGTAACAACCTTTCTGTTTCCATGTTGTCTTTAAAATCTTGATTTAGGATACAGTTCTAAAAATAAATCTAAAAGTATATTTTTTCAGTAGCAATTATTGTAATACTAACAAAGAATCTAAGAAACATTCTAAAACATATTAAAAATATTTTTCCTTAATAGTCCAAAGGAAATGTTTAAGTTTTTTCTTTCCAAGTCACTTCCCCACTTAAGAAATACTATTTTTAAAGAGAAAATGTTCTGCCTCTGTTAATTCTTTGCTTTCAATCCCAATACAGTTCATGCCATGACGTTTGGCAAACATCTACAAAACAGTGAAAGCTGCAACTTTATAAAGTCCCCTTCACCATGAAGAAGGTGGCTGAGAAGAACAAGCCAAATAAGTGAGATACATATATATAAATATATATATGAACCAGCCAGTTTATAACCTGGTTAATGGAAGTTGCTCAATCACCATTAATATCCTGGTTATTAACCACAACTGCTGCCTCTTACCTGCTAGGGACACCATGAAATTAATGGGAGGGAAGAAGATTGGTAAGGAGATGCAGCGCATATAAATCCATAAACTGTAGGAAACAAGTTTCCCTTATCAAATCATGTTCTATACTCCTCAAAAAGCAAAATGAGAAGCTAAGGAAGCAGCCTGACCAGGCTAAGACATCCTACAGGCTGAATGTGGAAACATCATGTGTCAGTTCAGAGAGCAAAGGAATGATTTTTCCACCCCATCTCATCTCTCAGAACACGGAGAGATCCAAATACATTGAGAAGGATTCTCCAGAATCCTGGAGATTTAATATAATCTACAGTTTTCTGTACAAGCTCATGAACATTCTTTACAGAAAACCCCTTTCATTTAAATCATCAATTTGGAATGAGGAAAGAAACATTAATGGTTTAAAAGAACTATGAAACAGCACATGAAGATTAGGCTTTTAAATGGATTTACAGCATGAGGAGCAGATCACCAGCTTTACCTGCAAGTAGGCAGGAAAGGTTTCTTCAAGTTTGTTTTTCTTTTTCCTGTAACGCTTTTTTATTTTCTCAGTACTTTCAGAAGCTGGGGCAGACTCCTCAACTGGAGTGTCTGGCAGCTGCTCTGTCCAACCTACAAAGGAACATCCGGGCACAAATAAATAAAACACTCAGTATTTACCTCTAAATAAATAATAAAACACTCAGTATTTAGCTCTAAAGGTACGGTGGCAGCACATCTGGCTACCTCTGGGTGCCTGGGTTACTGCACATCACTCCAGATACATTCCAAAGGTGGCTTTTATCCAGCTGTGAACTGCCCTGACCACCCAGGCTCTGGCAGCAGGAAATGCCAGATGTGACACCAGCCACATCTCTGTTCTACTTCCCAGGTACACACAGACCTTTAACTTCTGTATCCCCAGGCAACCTAAGAATTCACTAATTTGATGGAAATTATAGGTGCCATTCAAGCAGATATTTGAAAAGACAATTCCACTGCAGAAGTATCTCCAGAGTGATACTGGAAACTTAATACCCTACTTTTTCTCAAATTAGAATTAAAAAACTTATTTTTTTTTAAATTTGAGAAAGAACTATCATATAAATAATGAACAACCTAGAAAAATAAATCTATAAAGGAGCCCTTCAAGAGAAATTACACATTTATTCAGCTGTCATATTTCAAAGTGGCACTGCTTTTTCTAATAAACACAAAAGCACACAGTGCTCATCAATCATTCAGTATTTTATTACAGCAGAGCAAGAAAAACACTGCAGGTAATGCAGAACTTTTCAAGCCCTGCTTCTTCTGTCTTGCCAAAGCAAATTACATGAAGTTAAGGACTCTGGCAAGTTATTTAAGAAACCATATTATCATGGTAATAAAATCAGCTCTGCTTTGTACTGCAGTGATCTCCTGTAGCATATCCAGAGGACCACGAGAGGAATGAGGTTCACCAACACTGTGACCTCTGCACTGCCTGAGAGGGAGATATTACAGAGAAAAGGAGTGGATATGACAAGGGGGCAAAAAATCCTGGTAAGGCTGCTGATGAGTATTGGCCATTGAGAAGCAGGCTCTTGGCAAGCCATGATTTGTATTTTTCTCAACTAGCAATTGTGCCTGAGCAGACAAAAAGAAGCTCCAGCTTTCAAATGAGGAGTACTTGTTTAAGAATACTCTTTTTTAACAATATGCATTGTAGTGTTACCCAGAATGAGAATTAGCTTTTTAGCCAATTAAAAAAAAAATTTTACTTAAGGGAGCAAAGCTCTATGGAAATAAAAAGATCTAACACAAGATTTACAACACAACCTGAAGTAAAGCAGTATGACACACTAAAATATTATTTACAAAGCAGAAACACAGCTGTAGCACTAATATTAAAGAGAAAGCAAACACTATACCAAGATTTGGAACTTTTTCCTAAGATTCTGGAACTGAACTAAACATATTCCACATCTCCCCTGAATGGTACCTCAACATTCTCTAGATTAGTGTGAGCAACTCCAGATGGATGGAACAATTTAGTGCAATCACACACAAGAAGAAAGATAAAAAGGCCCATGAATAAAATCTGACTTCTTGTCAGATGTCCAGTCTACTGAGAACTGCAGTGTCAGAAGCATGAAAACGGCTCTGCCATGGGAAAAGACACCCAACAAAGTCAAGGATTCTTCAGCCCTGGAAAAGGCAACACTGATGGGGAAAAATGATAAACAACTAGAAAGTATTTCTGTATTAAAAATTACTATGAATGATTTTTTAAAAATAATCTTACATAACACTAAACACGAGGGCAGCTTATGAAACTCTCAGATATCTGATATCTGGTTAAAAAAAAAAGGAATTATTTCTTCATGCAACAATAACATATCACTAAACTCTCTAATGAAGGATTTTCCAGAGCATAAACAGCAATATAAAATCAATTAGACACACTCATGGAATATGGAACACTGCTGAATATTAAAACTGATGGTCCAGAAGACCCCCCTGGACCAGGCTTACATCTGGAGAAAGGTGTATCAGAAACAGGATTGCTCTAAATCCAACTTAGTAATAATAATAATAATAATTCTGTTTATCTCCTATAACAGCCTGCAATTCATTGTTTCAGTTTCTCTGTACATCATGGGCTCTACTGAAATTTATCTGTGCAGGAATGAGTACTTTCAGTTGAATTAATAAAGCCATCATGACAAACATACATGTTGCTGAGTTGTATTGCTTTTACTGCATTAAGCATGAACAAATATTTAACACCAAATTCCTGCACTTACCTTCATCTCTGCCAGGCAACTGTTCAGAAACAGATCCAGAAGAATCCTTCCTGGAGAGGGATCTTTTTGTCTTCCCCTGCCCCGTACGACTTCTCTGACGTACCATAAATCCACCAATACCTGAACAAGGAAGAAAAAAGTCAATGTATTGAATAGAAACTGCATTTCACAGTATGAAAGAGAGCCAAAATGACTGCAGGTCAAGGAGACTGCTGCATCAAGATGTCTCAAGATGAATCTGAGCTACTTGAGTTTTCATCTGGAGTTTTACGAAACATTTCTGAATTTTTATGTCTCAGTGGGTATACATGTAATGAAAGATGATTAGAATTTCAGGACTGTAGAACATCCACAAGAAGTTCAAATCACCAAACCTGGCAACTTTCAGATGTTGGTCTTCCCCTCCCTTGGGGCAAACTGATGAGCTGCTGGAATTAGCTGTCAATCTACCAAATGAAACCTATTACAGAACCTCAAAAGACCACTAAAAATCCGCTGCAAATTGCTCTAGAGAGCCCACCACTCCAAATGATGCTACTAGAGAAGGATGTATCCCAAATAAAAAGATAATTAATCAACATCATAGTGCCTGAAAACTCCTGAATCCTTCACTAGAGACTGCAGAGTTCCTGATCCTCTGCAGTTGGTGTGTATGTATCTAAATGTATCAGACACAGATCTGTGTCATTTTCCAGAGGAATTGTTGGCTGCAGAAAAGTAATGGATAACTAATGGATGTATTCTAAGTGGATACAGCCCAACTGTTTTTACACCCAAGACATACAGTTAATTAATTCAGTCAGGATAATTAAGAGTCAACTGCACAAAGAAATTAAAATAAATTAATTCATCCAATAACTGAATTCATTAAAATTCACCTGTCAGAAGTAATCTGCAAATACCTGGTAAACTACTCCTCTAAAATATTTCAGAAAACAAGCTAAATAACTGCAAAAAGTTCTCTGAAGTTCACATATATAAATGTTCATATATATATACATACACACAAAAAAACTCTCCTCCAATTGCAGAAAGACAGCACAATTTCCTATCAAGCTAAGAATCAATACAAGGCACAGATCTGAACTACCACAAGTAATTGACAAGCACACTAAGAACAAGTGCACTGCTGACCAGCAACCTTTGGAAATGTGTTTTGGCAAGAAGAAAAAAAGGAAACTTTAAATAGAATAGGGATAAAAATCTACAGTCAACAATAAGCAGTAGAATACTTCAGAATTTCATAGTGTTCTCTAAATTTTTTTTTGAATTATACAGAAAAAAAAATGAACAATGGACACATAATGATGTAAGTTACTTTATCCTACCAGGTCTGTAAGGTTTTCGCTTCCTTTTTTTAATCCCATCAGCTCCTTCAGCCACTTTGGTATCATCATCCACAGCTTCTCGTTCTGGGCTGGAATCTGATTTTCCATCACAATCCATAAGGTCACCTTCTGCAAAAAAGAGGCAATGGTAACTTTAAGAAAAGGGACAGAAAACTATTTTTCCCACAACTTCCACATCTTTTTATGAGAAATTGGCTGAGAATGACAGATTTTTCAAAAGGGTGACAGATAATCATAATCCCTGGACGTTTTTGGGAAACCCATCCTATCTATGTACACATTTCCTATGAGATATGTTTAGACAAAACCAGCAAATAAATACTGTAACTAGTATATGTAAATCAGAGAAAGTTTTTGGTACTTCCTTCTGAAGCTTGTGCCAAGTGTCTGAGCAATGTCTAGCTATTCCATCAAGAAGATGGATCCAATTTACCAAGATAAACTTCCTTTTCTTCACTGTCCTCCTCTTTCTGTGACAGGGCTTTTTTTTTATTGAGAAGACACTTAAAAACTGCAGCCTGCACTTGGGAGGTGAAGTGCAATGACTTTTTGTGTAGTGGGTTCATAACTTGAAGCTGTGTGACTGACTGCAAGCAGACTGATATATGAAGAGGAATTTGATTTATATAATACAAAATTCAGCCCAAAGGAATTACTCAGGCTTGAAGATGCAGACTATAATTCAAAGTTAAGAGTTTATATTCTGTGGGAATGAAGGATAGAAACAGATATAAAGTATGCTGACATTAAAAAGCCTCTGGTGTTGAATAGAGAGGGAACTAATTCTTCCTGATATCCCCAAAAAGACCTTGCATCTTCATTTTATTATAAACCACCTGAAATGCTAAATATACTCTCACCCCTGAAAAGATACTGGAATTCTCATGTTGTGCTTTGGATATAGGTGTGTAATTCTAGATGGAGCAAAACCCCATGCAGTTGTAAGAAGGAGAAATGTTGTTATAACAGAGCTGGACTCTTTCACACCACTTCTGCTGTGGTAGAGCTGCAACCCTCACTCTTCCCAAGCTAGGTGATGGCCCAGACTTTCCCACTGATAAAGACCTCACTGAGCTCTTCCAACAAAGCCAGTGAATGGCAAAGGCCACCAAACTGAAGCTCCCAAAGCAAGCTCAAGCTTCAAGTGGACTCTAAAATGTAGAAGACCCAATGAAAGCTGAACCTGATGCAAGCCAACAGATGAGACAGTAACAAAATTCCACGAGTTCGCTTTTCTCAGATAAAGCCTCTTTTTTCCACCTGGAACGTCAAGAGTCAAAATTGGGTTTTTTCCCTTTTTCCCTGGGATTACTACACTGTGTTACTCCAACCAAAGCCATGGCACAGCTTTATTCATCCTGATGCTCACACAAAAATTCCAGATGTTCAGAGACAGATCCCCTCTGCAGAGTAGAGCCCTACACACCTGGAGCTTCAAGGAAATCCAGCCCATCTCCCATGTACTCACTGTGCTGTTACCATCACACACATCAATGTGCTTTAACCCTCAAAAAGGTAACAAAAGGTGATCAGAACTGAAATTGAAGTTTTGGACACTCTGGCTCTCCCTTTCATACCCTGCTATCACATCTACATATCCTGTTACCTACTTGAAAAGACCTACCACTTATAGAGGCCAACAAGCAGGTAATGAAATCAGTCATATAGAAAACAGGCACACATTTTTAAAAGTAAAGATTATTAACCACTGAAGGAGAACAGGGGAAGTGACTAGCTGACTCCAAATTCAAAAGCATTTTTTGCTTTCAAAAACCTAGCTGATGGAGAACATGAAAATATGAGATGAAATTTCAGAGTCCATGTAATGCTAGGATAATGTACCAAATCCTTTTAATACTGAAAGAAATGAAAGAAAAACAAACTGTTTAAAAGGTTATAAGGAAATAAAAGGAAGCTATTTTTAGAAAATAATAGTTCTAGTCAGCAACAGAGGGTAAGAATGTGCTCATCAAATAGTAACAAATACTTCTATCAACAAGTTAACACTGAAACTTCACTGACGGCTGAACTACCCAGTTATCTCAAGTACACTGTAGCCAAAATAAGCTTCCTATGACATTTAATCTGACTAACAAGGCAGTGTTGCATTAACAGAATTGTGGGGAGGTGGGGTGCCTCAGCTCCTCTCCAAAGAGACACCCACACGACCGATGCAATGACTTTCTCACCTGCCAGGGGAAGAAGCCTTGCCCCAGGCCATGGATTAACACCTGTTGTGCCATCACCCCTCTCAGGATGCACAGCCACACCACAGCAAGGACAACGGTGCTGCACCACTCAAATGTCAGCCCAGATCACTGACTCATGTCAGCTCACCTTGTTTCTTTCAGAAAACACCCTCAGCAAAGAACTACTTCACTTTCCCACTCGATTTTAATACTAGCTTCTCAATCACACAGATGTTGCTTTGCTGAGCCAACACTTTCAAACAGTTTGCACTGAATTTGTGTTCACTTGCACTCAGCGAGTGCACAATGCTTCCCACAGGTAACCCAAAGATTAGACAAAAAAATCATCTCCTATTTCCAGTGCTGGCAGCCCTAAAAGGTCAGTTTCCTATAGGATGGATGACCCATAAACAGAACAAGGAAAATTCCTGAAATGGACAACAATGAGCCATAACTACTGTTCAAGAAATTTCCATGAAACATTCTGTACAGAACACAGGAGTATCAGTGTAATAAAAACTCCCAGGGATATTTGCAGTATGCACAGGTACTGCAACACTCCACGCTAAAAGACATGCCAAAAGTAGACTGCTACCTCTACTGTCATCCATCTCCCCATCTCTTGAGTGTTCTGACTGGGCATCTGGGGGTGTCTGAAGCACAGCCACACTGTTCTGATTTATAATCTTCAGTTTAAGCTTTGGTTTCGTCCGTTTTCTTCTCGGTACTGTAACAGTGAGGCTCTGTAACTGAGACATGCCGGATTCTGTCAAGCAGACTCCATCCTGGGTGTATGTCTTCGGTGGGTCTATAAAAGTTGAATGAATCATAACAGCAATATAAAACTCTTTTAATTTACAAGTCTTAGATTTTTTAGGAATAGCACTTACAAGAGTTAATAATCCACATGTACGGAGCTGACCAGTGAGTGAAGAAATTGGTATAAATAAACCAGAGGTATCTGACACTGTCTTACACATTACAATTACAGCTTTATGATTTAGAGTCTGATGTCAAATCCAGCAATAATCCATTACATTGCTACGAAACAACTTATATCGAAGACTCATCAGCAAGAACAATTTGATTATGGAAACTGGTGCCTTGCAGGATATTTCTGTATTACTGGCACCCACAGAAAACTGTGCAAGTCATACTCTGTGTCCCTGCTGCTTATCAGCCAAGGCTCCCAGCCAGCCCTCAGCACTTCACCTTCATCTTATTAATAACATCAAACCTCCAAGAACTCCTGGTAACTCAGAGAAATTATCAGCCCTATCTTATAGGCAGATAAAAAACTGAAGTTGTATCAAGTGAACTGCTCAAGATCAAACTGGAAATTGTGGGTAGAACCCAAGTCTCCCAAGACCTGCAAGACTGCTTCCTCCTCAAGCTGTTAAATAACAATTGAGTCCACAGATAAGCTCTAATATTCCTTAATTCACCATGAAGAAAGGCTCTGTCACCTGTGCTGGGGCCCTGCAAGTGGAAGCGTGGGAACTTTCAGGGAATTGCTAAATAACAAAGAGGCTGCAATGATGCTTCAGCTCTCTGGAGTCAATTAAATCATGATTTGATAACACAGCTTTTGAAAACATACAAATATAATAGCATTTGTTCCATTTAACCAAAAACATTTCCTCATGTAACAATACACCTGGTTCTGAACAAATTCTTCCCACTTGACTGCCTTCTTACACTGAACTTGTAAGGTGTGTGTTTCAAAAACATCTCACACTCTTTTTCAGATTGAATATTTGAGGGGAGAACCTTCTCTCAGGTGTCAAATAGAAAAAAAACTCTGATGTGATGGAAGCTGTCCCAACATGACGGAAGCTGCTGGGTGCTATCACTACAAAGACTGACTTGTGAGTAGGCTTGTCAGGATTATGAATTCCTAGCACACACCAGACAAATACAGAAAAGCTGCATCTTCCTAACAGCTCAAGCCTGTAAACATTTGTATACATGCTTGACTCAGCCACACTGTGTTATCACCACTGATATTAAGGCAAGCAAGTAAGACTGCAGTTCAAAGCATAATTTAAAGTAATTATTATAGTGCAGGTATGGCAGGCAAGAGAGAAGAAAGAAGAGAGAATGAGGAAAAAAAAATGTAAAGCATGCTGTGGTAACTGAAGGATAGTTAATGCTGTGTGTCACAAAACCATAGGAAAAGGAATTTTTGTCTCATGTAAAAAAATACCCTTAAAATATGCTAAATGATCAGATATTAAGCATTTCCATTCTTTACCTAGTTCTTTTGATTTTGAAATAATCTGAGCTCCAACTGATGAATCACAACAGTCCAAAGAAGGCACTGAAAAATATAAGGAAAATAATTTAAACTTTTAAAAATGGTGACTTGATTTAAATTGAACCTATAAATTTTCCTTCCAACAGTTCTGTTAAACTCCTGAATTTATACTGTTCATAATTATTTACTTGCACCTTTAAAAGAAAGTGCTTTTCATTGTCACAGATGTGACTACAAAAGAAGTCTTGATACAAACTGAAGTTCTCAAACTTCCTAAAGCCAAGAATGGCATTGGAATAGCACTGAACTCAATGGGAAATGATCTACTGGACCAAGGGCAAATGAATACACTGGAATTTGTGGGTTGGAAAGCTCTACACTAGACATGATGTGAGGGTTTTGCTGTCCTAATCATTAAAAAGGTGAGGGTTTTGTGAAGTGAGTATTGATCAGTATTTCCCCAAGGAGGGGCCAGCACACTCCAAGAGCTTTGCACAGAAGATTCTCACTGTGTCTGTGCTGTCAGGCCTCTTACAGAGCACTTGGAGAAGGCTGATGTATCTGAAAACAGATAACACAGGACCTGTTGAAGTTAGACAGGGCAATTCTTATTTCAGACAAGAGGACTGATAAATGGAACAGTTCAGAAACTCTAAAACTACACCTTGTGTGCTACAGGGCAGCAGTGGAAGAGTGTGACTTAAAAAATAATAATCAAAATGTTCTTCAACAGAAGGCTACTTCTGCAGTGGGCAGAAATGCTCTACCCTTTTGCCTTAACTACATAACTGCAATCATGCTTCGCTCACCTATGATATGTAGACTAAACTTTTAATATTAGTAGTGACTTCACAGAGATTACGCAGACAGAGCAGTAAAGTGATTATTAGGAGCTTCTATCTCGCAAACACAAAACTAGAATCAGAAAACCTGTTAGTCTGGCACAGTTAGCATTACCACAGAGGCAAGTTTATCCACACTTATTTTCCTAGTTTTTTTTTTTTTTGCCTAGAAATCTTTTTCATGTTGAATGTAGGACTCAAGGAGTAATTCTTTTGTGCCTGTCACACAAGATGAGACCCTTGAGGGAGAAGACCTGTGGGGTCCATGTGTCACATCAACCATGGCACGTGTGCTGCTGCTCCCACCTCACACACACCATGGGAGCCAGGACAAGACAAGGAAAAGCACAAAAGCTTCCAAGTAACATTTAAAATGAGTATGAAACACACAGGATGCTATCTAGCATGTAAAAAAATTTAAGGAAAGTGCAAGTCTGTCTTCAATAACTACAATGCTTTGAAAGTTTTATGTAATGTGCAACTAATGCACATGGTATAACCTAGAGAAAATCAGTATTTCTTGCAATTAGTAAATAAAAGGAGCTTATGAGAACTACTGAAAAAGTGAACTCAACAATGGAGAGAGAAGACAAGAAAGAAAATAAATTGAAGATGACATTTTGAAAGAGACACGGAGCCGAAAAGAAACAAAGAATAGGGGACAAGCTGCAGAAGATACTCAAAACACTGAAATGAAACAACACAAAATAGGCAGATTGTAAGAACTATTCAAAACTGAATAAGACATCATCTGTTCATTTGATTTGTTATAATTTACAAGATGGTTTTAAGACTGAAGTAGCAATTACTGAATTAGAATCTAAGGTAAACAAGAAATTCAGAAAGACAGTTGTGAACAGGAATTTGAAATACTTCATTTAGAAGTCAAACAACAGAAAGATCTTCTCATCCAGGTCAGATTGAACAATTTTAGCTTTGGAGACTGAATAGAGTTGAAATGCTCAAATAAACAAGCTGATAGTGACAGAGGTGAGGCCTTCAGAGACCCATTCACAAAAACTGCATGAACAAACAGTGTTTGAAGACAGTATCAAACAGACTTCTAGAAAAAGAACTAATTAGTGTGCAGATTAAGGATTACAATCAATAAAATGCAAAGCAGAAAAGTGCAGTACTATTAGAGAAAGTCGATCCAAAGGGGGAAAAGAAAATTAAAATTGAAAAAAATAGTGCTGAGGCATTCAGCTGAATTTTAACCAAAACTGCTAAATTTATCAGCAAAAGGGTTTAAACATGCTGAATAATGTATAGCACTTAGTAGCCTCAGCTGAAAGCAAGTGATTGCACAGAATATAATAAGAAAAGAAAGTGGAGTTCATTTTTAAGGCTGTATTAGAAAAGATTCTATGAAGAAATGAAACCAAAATATGGTACAGAGTGGAATGGCTGATGTAGAAATACAGCACTAGCAGAACACTCTTTATTGGGTGCCTGCATAACTGTGTCAGTGATAATACAAGGATTTTTTTGGTAAATACAATAACATAAAAACATTAGAGATGACACAATAACTGTACCAAATAATGAAAAAATTCAAACGTTAACTTTTTAACACATTAACATATTATATTGGATTTATATCTTGTATTTGTAAAGTACATAGAATTAAATTTCAGAATGAAGAAAAATTTAAATCAGTTTAATGAAAATGATACAACAGAGACTGCCAGCTGTAATGTGTCTCACTGGCTGTATCAGGCACCCCTGGACAGGGGTAAGTGATACCAAATCCTCACTGCCTCTGCAAGTATGTTTTACTTGAGCCCCAGGAGGAGTAAGTGCACACAGGCAGCTTCAGAAACTGCAATCAAATCAGTTCTAAGTGGTTACAGAAAACCAGGCAGAGCTGGTCCTTCTGCATCCTGCAGAGGAACAAAAACAGCACCAAGGGAGGAGGAAGCTGGAGTCTGGATGAAGACAGGATGGGAGTGGATGAAATCTGCAGATGGGGCATATGACATATCAAGGGCAAATGACACAAAGGCAGAACTGATGAGTAGATGGTCAAAAACTGCTTGTCCAGGAGTGGATGTGGATGAGAGACACACACACCCCTCCCAAACGTGCAGGAATTACAGCACAGGGGAAAAGCTGCTGCTACTTAATGCACCTACCTAGCATTTAGCCATGAGAATTTATAAATTTCTCAACAGGACACAGTAATATGCTGGGGAACATTTCTTACAACCTGAGATAGTACTAAAAGGAACCTGAGAAAGCTATGCTGGAGCAAATCTTACACCATTCTGGCTTTTGACATTTATGTATGTTCAATTAGAAAAACACTATCTTTTATTTCTGTTTCCTGAAGAAGACAACTTTTTAAGAATATCAGGTATGGTGAGACAGAGAAGAGCTCTTGTAAATTTAAAGAAGTTTCCACTTTCTGAAGAAAGAAAAATGAAAGCTCCTTCTCAGTATCTACACACTAGAACCATTTGCTCTTCACCAAGGGTACACCTGCAATGTTTTGTTTATTTATTAGGTTGAGGGGCTCTTGTTTCTTCTAAAAATAAAGTAGTTAAAAGCCCTGTAATAATATTTGCAACATATCTATGATACATCAAATGGAAAGGGCAAGAACCATCCCAGTAAGAATCCCACAATATGATACATTTTTAGAACCTTTCTACTGCTAACTACATTTATTTCTCTAAGTTTATCAAATGCTAATTCTTCTCACTTTGAAACAAAAAATTAGAGAAAATTTTCAGAAGAGTTTTAGAAAAATTCATGAAAGACCGAAACATTTCATATAAAAATACATGCAAGTATTTCTATGAACATGCATCAAAGGACATATTCAGACATGCAACTGTGCAAGTGTACATTTGTTAGAGAGGTCTTAATACTCAGTCAAAACAGGAAAGAGTAAGCAGATAAAATTCTCTTATAAGAAAGGTGAAAAAAAAACCTGCAAAGAAAACTTGGAACTCCCAAGAGATTGGTTCCAATTCCTTGGAACCCAAACCTAAGCAGCACGACTTCACAGAGATGTGCAGGAAGGACTAATTCAGGGGCCAGCTTCTGCCTGGAAGTGAAATACCTCTTGTGAAACTGTCCCATCTCACGTATCATGGGCTTTAATTATCTCTAAAAGGTAGCTCTGCCAGCTCCAAAGAGAAAAGAAGTATTTCTTACTTGGAACTTTTTGCTCTAAGTACTCAAAGCTTATTATAAAAATAAACAAAAGTCTACATTATATCTGCAAGTTCTTGCTTTTTCCACTTAAAAAACCTCTTTCCTTTTGAATTTTTGATCTTTACAATGAAGTGACTTGCAAAAATACAGAAGCATTACTCATTCTTCTACTTGTGATAAAAATGGGTTACTTGGAAGTGTTCCAGCAAGGAGTACATAAACATCCAAGGTCAGGTCAGTAAGTTACAATTACTGCTGTGATGAGGACATGCCAATGTTAAGTCACATTAAATGCTCCACTGAACTTTTCTTGGCAGACCTCTCAAGCCTATGCCTCACATCTTCGATCCTGACCAGTAAAACCAATCTTACTGACAACTTCTTGGTGGATACAAATTTTTCTTGGAATATTTGCTTACTTCTTGTACCTTCCTCTTACTGTTCTCTTGTGATACCCCAATGAAGGAGTAATATGAACACTTTCATGTGCTTATGCTAAAATGGGAAGACGTGTCAATGTTAAAGGAACTGACTGAAACAGCAACTTCCCAGAGCTGACATGCAGGGAAAACAGACCTGGCCTATCACCCTTGCAGCAAGATTAAATATAAGACTATAAATCATGTCACAGGCCAACCTAACTGCTGACAGGCCACTCACAGAGAATTAGCCAGCACCATCCCAGATACCCAGAACCAGATGCCACAAATGTTCTTCAACTGCAGTAACCTCAGCTCCTCAAGTGCCACTGCTACACAACTGTGGTACACACCAACAAGGCTGTCAGTGTCCATGCCCAGAGAAGTGCAAAGTTCATCAGAAGGAATTACACATTTTAGTTGATAAGGAAGTGATAACTCCCGAACAAAAAACCATGGCCAATTCTTCTCAAGACTGCAGCTAGGGAGGGAAGCATTTGTCTTGAATACTGGGAGAGTTGAAGAAAAGGCATGAAGAAAACATGAGGGAGGAGGGGAAAAGTGCTTCCACAGACTGCTGCTACAGCTACTGCTGTGTCAGACAGCCTCAAAGCATCAAAATACACAAACTTTTTGTGCTTAGACATAGTTTTCAGATTCTTCTGCAGATGTAACTTTAGAGAACAGGGCTATCTTCCTTCCACTTGACAAAGTGAGATGCCTTTGACCCCTTCACTCCCAAAGGCTCCCTGCAGTTTATCCCTATCTTCAATCCCTCTACGCAGATCTCCCATGAGGTTTCCAGGCCTAAAGCACTTGAGGGTGTGAAAAGAGCCTACGACACTTCCACAAGAGCCCTTAAAACGAACACGAAAAAAATCTTACTTCTACCACGAGCCAAACCTCCATCAGAGCACAGAACACATTCCCAAACCTATTTATTGCAGTGTGCAATCCTGCCATTGGTTTCGATTGTCTTCTTACCGTTCGTTGGTGGAATGTATGGCCTACAAATGGTACAGTCAAAACCCATATCAGCTATGTTTTCCACTTCCTCCTCTGTGTTTAAGTTCTGACAGATTGCATGCATCCATCTAGAAATTAAGTGGGGGAAAAAATACAATTTAAAGGAAATAGATGGTGTTTTAGGAGACCCAAGTATCAGTCTATGGTCCAAGTAAATGGGAAATAGTTGTTCAGTTTGAATTCTTTTAGGGAGAAACCACAGAATCAGGTTTTCCATATACAGCATCCCCTACAGTGGTGTGTGTTACACCCTGTATGTGGAGCAGCACATCAACTATTTCCCTCCACAGGAAGGAACTCTCTATAAAACAATCTCCCAAGTATATTTTTGTATGATAATTTTCTCCCTATATTGTAATAATTTTAATTACTTTATACAATGCAATCTAGATTCAGCCTCACAACAATAGTCTTGTGAGGTAAATTAGTTTTGCTTTTACAGGGCAGGGGGGAAGAGGCCGAGAGTGATTAATTAATTTGCCCAGAGTCAGACAGTTAAATCTGTGGTACAACCAAGAATAAACTACTAAGAGACTTCTGAGACTCAGTAATCCAGTGTTCTTTACCACATGACCATTTCCTTCATCTCTACACTTTTACTTTAGGGGACAAAAATTAAAATAAGATTTGAACAGGAAAAACATGTGAAATATTAGAAATCCTTACCGATCACACTGTCTACACTGAATTATAAGCTCCTCATCCCTGTACATGCGGTAGCAGATTGGGCAGGTAGACAAACTTGCACAGGGAGCACACTGTGTGTAATTATTTTGCCATTCACATCTTAAACCTGGAGAAGTTGCTCCACAGTGTCTGCACCAAACACACCTGCAGAACAGACAAAGAGATCCATTACTGTCAGTTCACAGGAAGATCATTTTGTGTCTTTAAATCTCTTCCACTTAGAATGAGGTGAATAATTAAGTTTTAACTTAACAACGTGCTTAACCACAAATGTTTAACAACATTTTTTGTACTTTGTGAAGAAAGTTCCTAATTAATAATTCCCTTGAAACTGCAAAAGCAGGCAGATGGGTTCTTGTAACAGATCAACAGATCAAAGGAGTTCCTGCTTCCAGTTGCCATTCACTTTGAGATCTGGAGACTTAACCATGTGAGAGGTCTGGTCTGTTTGTGTTTCAACCCGAGTAAAACAAATGGTTTTCACAGGGTTTTATTTCTAGTACACTTGGGTGAAACACACATTTATTTTTCCAGCTGAACACCGGAATTAATGCAATGAATGTAAATTGGAAATGTTTTCTTGCTATGAGTTTCAAAACAGAAATTTTGTCTATCTCTACTTGTGTGGTTTTTGGTATGAAGAAGCAGTTCTAAGAGGAGGTAAGAGTTTCCTTTATAGACTCATAATTGAATAAAACAACTCAAAAGCATTTTGCTGACTTTGTTTAATACACCTGACTTAGATACAATTAAAACCTTGTTACAATTCAACTGACATTACAAATACCAAGTGACAGAGAGAAGCAGAAGAGGCCAGCAGTCAGCATCTCTGACCCCAGGCCCAAACACACCATTTGCACTTCCAGCCTCCCTTTGGCACAGTCTGCAGGGGTGGATCCAGGCAGTAGGTGTGGTAGCTGATGTCGCAGTCATCACACAGGAGGAGTCTCCCTGGATCTGTGGCTTTCCCACAGGCTTCACACACTGTGCACTCCAGGCACCTCCAACCTTTGCTAAGTACCACTTTAGTAATCTGAAAAACACAAGGTGAGAATTAGTTGAAAATGGTTCAGTGAAGTGTGATCAATGTATAAATTAAAGTCTGGCTTGTGGACCTCAGGATGCTCTTCTGGGCACACCACCCACAGCTCAAGGAGCTCTTTATCAGTCAGACTTTCTGAGGCTTCAATAAACAGAAATGGATTAAACAGAAAGCAACTGTTCTCCTTTCTACTTTTAAAAACAGGTGCAATGTTTCCCTTTTTAAGTCACCTGGGACTTCACCTGACTGCCAGGACTTTTCAAATATCATGGACAGTGGCATGGCAGCTGCATCAGCCAATTCCCTCAGGACTCTGGGATGCATCTTGTCAAGTCCCAGAGACTTGTGTACATTCTGGTTCCTCAAGAGATCACAAACCTGATCCTCTCATGTCATGATGTGATCATGGTGCTGAAGTTTTAGTCATCTGAAGCAAACAGCTTACTGCAATTGATATATAATGCAAGAGTAGTATATAAACAAAAAGTCAAATTATAATTGCATGAAATACACATATGGCATTTTGTGAAGTATGTGCAAAATAAAGTTTTTTGACATGTTCGAAAAAAAAATCCCACTTTTACACAGATATACTTACATCACAACCAATGAAAAGTGTATAGTGTATATACTGCAGTAAATAGCTTATTTTGTGCTTGCTAGGTCATTTCACAGCATTCAAATTTAATTTTCACACATTCTCTCCTAGACTAATGAATGTAAAATGTATTAATTAACTACTCCAACTGCTGTCAATTCTGACAGCCAACAGGCAAATTGAATCAACTAAACCTTATGCCCCAAGTAAATGAAGATGCAGTATAATTTTTTCTTTGTTTTTAATTCTGCTTGTATCTAGGTTTAAAGCTTATATCTCTAACTGTTATTTTAACCAACTGCTGGATAATCAGCGCTATTTATGGTTGTGAAATTACAAAAAGGTTAATTTCTCTTGAGGCTATGCATACTATAAAATGACATTTAATTAAAGTCTTTCACAAGTCACATACAAATAATGGTCACATTAGCTGATGAATATCTAACAAGTTAATGACTCCCCTAATTACCACAAAACCAAAGGCAGCATAGTGCTATTGAAGTACAATATGAAAACAGTGTAATCAAGTGATTTTTGTGTGTAACAACAGCACTCACCTTAATACTGACACAGTATGGATGGTAACACTGCCCACACTGGGAACAGGCCAGCAACCGGCCCTCAGCACCTTGGCCAAAACTCCCACAAACCACACACATATCCTGCAATGACACACAAGAGCAGACTCTCAACACCTGCCAGACACTACATTCTGAAAACATCTAACCGTAAAATCCAACCAGCTTGCTGTATCATTTAACTCCTAACAAGGGTATTCATTCTTGTTTTCCTAATTAAGAGCAGGGAAACAAAATGAAAAATCGTAACTATTATCCTAACCTGATGGAGAGTGAACTTGTCACTGTTAGAGAAGAGGACAACTGTGTTATGCATCGAGTTTTCTTCTTCATCTTTATTAGATGAAATATCCATGGTTGTGACCTATTAAAAAACCACAAAATATAAATAGCAAGCACATCATATTTTCTAAGACATGAGACAATATGAAACATTCTCTAAATAAGAGTTTTACGAATATTTATTCATACAGTTTAAACTTTCATAAAAAGCTACCTCCATCAGAAATTACTGCCTTAATCCACATTTTCTCATCATCAGTATTATAGCTTTACAAACACATTCTCTTCCTCTGCTTTTTTCACCTTCACATATTATCCCATTACACTTCCAAATGGAAATGGAAGGAAAGACATAGTCTAAGAAAAAAATCACTAAGCAGAAATTGCCATACAGTGCCTAGACTGCTCTGTTCCCTGCACGTAAACACTGAAGTTCTTTTAATCAAAAAGTTAATTGCAGTAACAGACTTCTGAGTATTAATTCAAAGAGCAACTGCATATTTTGCCCCATATTGCCTAAAATGTGGTTTAGCTAATGATCCAAGTATATTAGAGGAATAAGTAAGTGTTCAAAAGTTACTTGCTGCAAGCAGTTTATGAGCGTTATCTATCTTTACCATAAAAACTTGCATTGAACTTGAAACATCTGTTTTGATCTCCTTCCATCAGCTCTTACTATAGACAGTAATTTTTCTTTTTCATCACATGATTTTTATTCTGACCTGCCCCTTACTAATCCACCACATTAATGTACAGCTTCTCAGGAAGAGAAAAAAGAATGAGAGACTTCAACTGTGTTCTGATTTTCATGTGAATCTTGCAATAGAGAAGTTGCTGTCCATGAATTTAAACTAATAGGCCCAACTGTTATCTCTGAATCAGGAATATAAGGGCACACAGCTCCATATAAAAGATCAAATGCATGACAGAGAAATGTAACTTTGTTTTACCAGCTGTTCCAATTATATATATGTGGATTATTTTAAATACAGTGTAAGTCCTACACAGATAACTTTTGTTTAAATAATAATTGAAATATTTCACAAATCCAAACATAACTCTAGGGACAAATGTAAATATCATTACATCAGCTAGAGAAATCCTTCTGATACACAATTCCTGAAACTCAGCATTTACTAAGAAACAGCTAAAAAGGGAATACATTCTTTATGTGCTTTGATTACCAAATATTTGAGAGCACTGCAGCTGTAACTAACCAGTTAACTCCAAAGCACTTGAAATACCTTGATACCTTCAGGGACAGTATTTCCTTACCTACTTTTCCACAGGTTTCACAAAATTTTTGTAATTGCACATTCAAAAGAGCAGAATGTGAAGGGCTGAATGACAGCAATCTTGGTGTTTGCTGAACCCCAGAACTGACCCACTACAGGTTAACCTGTAAGCACCTTTTTACCCATTCCCAAGACATACCAAGGTACTTCCAAATCTGTGTGGCTGTCCACTGATCCTATGCTGAGTAAGAATTAAACTGAATGAAAATACTCCCATTTCAAATATTTATCTGGCAAAAGGCTGATCTCTTGGTATTGCTAATTTCATCTACTCAATCACAAGGCAACCACATCTCTGGAACTCTGGAGCTGACATCTGCGTGAAGACTCAAAGGATCAAATTTTTGTAGGAAATTGTGGAGTGATGTCCATTTTGTATTTATAGCAAAGTTACCTAAATCACTCACCTCTGTTCAATTACAAAAACTTTTACAAGTTTGATCTATAAACGCCAGCTTCTCTTGAAGTACAGATTTGTGCTTTGTAACACCAAAATAATGATGTGAATGCCTCCAATTCATTAAGGTCCTGTAACTAGCCTAAGTGGAACTCATCCTGTACATTTAAAATTACAAATTTGCTTATGAATCTTGACCACTCAATGCTTTAAAAGGGAAAAGTGGCAGTGTTGATTGTTCCTTTCTAAAGTCATAAACACCTGAGTATTCCAAGATATCATTACACATGCAACAGAAAGTGTGACAAACTCAAACAGATTACACGCAAGAACACGAAAACACAGCTCTAAAGAGAGTGTCAGGAATTACTTCACAAAGACATAAAAATGAACAAGTCCCTCTCCAAACACAAGGAACAGGATGTCTCACAAAACAGGCAGCGCTAGTTGGTAATCGAAGTTTAAAAGAAACTTTCAAATAGAACAAGCCCACAGTGGGGAAGAAAAAATTGTTTTACAGTCCAGATTTCTGAGTTTTTCATACCAGAATCCTTCTTCTTATGAGGAGCAGACTAGGACTGTGTAGGATTTTTAAGTTCCAGAAACACTTCAAGCATTAAGTAGCTTAACTATCAACTGCAGTGAGCAATCACCTGCTTACAATCACTTCACTGCTTCTGAAGAATAGGAGACAGCAAATGTAATCATCATTTTCTCAACGCTTTCTGGACAGAAGCTGTGTACAGAACAGTAGACATCTGATCACAACAAAGAATTGAGAGACATTGAGAGTTACATTAATTCATTAAAGAGTCAAGGAAGCTTTAGTTATTTAATCATGATCTGTAAGGGCTCTCTGAAGAAGTCAGCAATTCTGGGGACAGAGAATCTGATTGATGCAACTTACTTCACTACCAAATTTTTTTGGCAAAGTCCTTCTCCAAAGCTACTTAAAAAAAGTTAAACTGAAGAGGAATGGTCCCTATACTGATAAATACACAAAATAAAGAGGGGAATAAATTATCAGTTTTGTATGTGGGAGAACAGCACCAGTCAAAATCTGACAGGGCCTGCCTGCTAACAGGTGGTGGTACTCAACGCACTCGTGTGCAATCCGAAAAATCAAGTGTGAAGCAAGGTGACAACGCTTGCCAACAGGATTGGGATATTCAGAGTAATAAAATCCAAAAGACAAGTGCGAAGAACTGCACAAGAACTTCATACAGCTGAGTGCTGGGCTATAAAATGGCAGATGAAGGTCCACAAAATAAGGAAATTAACATGACAAAAGAATTGGCATTGATGATGGGAAATATGGAGTAGTTTCCATACAAGGAACAACTCAAAATACTGGCATTCTCCATACTTGCAAGTCAAGAGTGGAAAGAAGAGAAGAAATGATGGAGGTCTACAGAAACTGAGTGGCATGGATGAAGTGAATAGAAACCAGCTTTCCACTGTCTCTTCTCTAAGAGCACTGAGGAGCAGGCAGCTCATCCACGAGGCAGCCACTTAAAACATAAGCTGTGGAGCTGAAGACCTGAAAAAGGTTAACAACATGGTTTTCCTAAAGTTTTTTCAAGTGAATGGGCAGATTTATGAAGGAAGCTCCAATGCAGGCTGCCCAAGACAAAGACACCACTTCTTGTTCCTCAAGCCACAAACTGTTGAAATGTCTCCTCCTCTTCTGTTCTGCACTCCTGCACCACCACTCTAGTCTAGAAGAACCTTTGCTCTGGTCTCCTATGGCTGCTGTTACATTCTCAAGCACAAACCCTGCTCTCTCCTTCTGGGTTGTTCCAGTCACTGCTGCCTTTACCCAAGCACGTTCTGCACATGAGGAAATGGAACTTTAAAACTCCCAACTGTTTTGTCTTTAAATGTCAAGAGCAGCACAGAACTGCCTCAAGCCCACTGAGCTGTAGTCTTCTAGTTCTTCATCACAAGCAGTAACAGCCAGGCTTCATCAAACACCCCTGGCTCTGCAGAGTTTGTTGGTTTTTTTATACAGTATTTTAATACAAAAATTATAGCTGAATAAAACTGTTACATTAACAGACTTCAATATGACTTCAAAAAAGATGTCCTTACCCCTGGAATGACCACAGCCCCGACTCCATTCTTCAGTTTTGATCTTCCTCTGCCACCTCTTCCTGAGAGACCAGCTCCTCTCGGTCTCCGCTTCCCTGGGAATCCTGATCCTCGGCCCTATTCAATGTAAGGTAACAATGTAAATGCAACCTCAAGTTCTTTTGTTACATGGGATTCAAACTTGTTCAGTTCATCTAGGGAAAAACATAAGTAAAAAAAAAACCTGTGATTTCAGGTGAGTATGTGCATACCAGGGCATGGTCATTAAACCTCTGCATAAATCTGTGCGAAATACCTTTAATTACTTACATGGTGTAATATGCTCATCTTTATCATCAATGAGAAAGCAGCCAAACCAGCAATGTTTATTTTCTGCTCAGGAGTAACTGGAAATATGCATTTCCCCCACCACTTCCCCTCCACCTCAGTTGCAAAGTTTCCAATATGTATCTTTTATTCTATGATTCATTTTTCTTTTCTCTTTGAACAGTCAGCCCAGACAGTCATGGGACGTCTGCACAGGGTCTGGACACTTGATTACTGGTAATCATAGATACTCTTCTTACACTATGAATAATCAAGTGAAACCTGGAATTTATTAGGATTGAGTCCCACTCACAAAACAAAGTGGGAGCTGGCTCCATGAAACTCTCTTAATTCAGCATATACAGAGAGAGTTTTTTATGTTAATTCTATCAGTTACACTCAGATCAACATCCCCCATACTGTGAAGTTTTTTTTATACAATCTCCACTTATATACAGACAGCTTCTTTTCTCCCTTCCCTATTTAACATGCAGATGCAGAGCTGCAGTGTTGTGCTTTGGAGCATTCAGTGTGTTCAACTACAATTATCTTTGGGAGAGCAAGTATGTTTTTACTAACGATTACCTGTTATTCATACAGTGACTTAAGTTTGGAATTTTGGGTTTTTCTGGTTTTTTTTTTTAAATTTCTGAATGAACTAAGCACAAGAGGATTCCTAATCCTCCCTAATCATTTCCAGAGAGAAAAAGAACATATTCACATCCCCCAGTTCTGGCTGATCTCTAAGACATATTTACAGTGTGTCTCAGAGCCTCTAATCTGTGTAACTGATAATTATGGCATGTACTCAAATAAGCACCTTTCCTACTACAAAATAAGCATTATTTATTGCCTTTCATATTTGTCAATAATCTCGGCTCCTAATACAGCCCAGGTGTGGAGTACAGAGTATGGGGTATCCAAACATTTGCTGCAAAATACTTTTAATGCCACAGCAGAACATTTGCTCTGTAAAACACTGTTGATGGAAGCAACAAAGCTCTGTGGGGACTGTGTCACCAACAGACATGAAGGGTCTTTCCTGATGGAGACAGGAGTTCCTTGGATGGAAATAAGCACTGTGGGCTCAATATTCCCTTACAGTATTTCTCAAATATTCCAACTCTTGCTTTAAAGAACATAAAGAACTTTATGGTCATAACTAAAGGGAGAACTGAAGGGTCCCAATGTTAAAATTTTATTTAACACCCATTTAATAAAGGGAAGAGAAATTAAACTGACTCACACACCAAGTTAATGCAATACAATGATACTTGAGTGAAAGGAATGATGTTGCTGGAGGCTGAAGTGAAACAAAAAAATGTCCTTAGATATCTATGGAGCTAATACATATGCACATACAAGACAAACAATCACCAATTTTTTAATGTGAAAACTCTTCTGACAAGTTTCTTATTTTCTGTTTCAGAACAGGTGTCAGTATTGTTATTTTCACACAACTAGTAACAGGAATAAGCACACACTTGTATCAATGTTAATGCTGAATATTAAGCTGAAAATTAATGCTTAAAGCAGCAAAAGCTAAGCTGATGTCAAATTAAAATAAAATTAGAATGAGAGTTGAAGTGAGATGAACTTAAATCATTGGGAAGCTACAGCTATTTGTCAGTTTCATAACTTAGTTTTTTTTTTTAATTTACTTAAACCAACTAATTCTACTATAGTTACTTCATGGTAAATGTCACCGTGGATATAAGTTTGAGTCCTTCTAATCAGGTAGGAAAGTTGTTTTTTTTCTCCCATCAGCTAAAAATGATGTCACTTTGAATCCACTCTGCAAGATTTCTCCACAGCAATGAATTCAAGCCATCATTCAGATCTCTGCTCCTTTCCATGCCTGGCTTACCTTACTGCCAGTCTTGAGGACATTTTCCTTCTCAGGTAATTTATTTTGACAGCCATATAAAGCCAACCACAAAAAATTATATACTTAACACACACAAAATTTGGTAATACAAAGTATTCTTTGCCATTGAAAATCAAGGCAATGCCATCATACTGTACACTCTGGAGAGCTCACATCTTTTAGCCTGAAAGCTCCAGAGTTTCAATAGTTTTTAGAGGCCTTGAACAGTAACAGAATGGAAGATTAATTAAGGTATGAGATACAGAATTTCATCACTAATCTCTACAGCAGAAAGATAGCAATGGATACATGAAAATAAATTCAAGTTATTTACCACTTTGATGCTCCAAATGGCACTGCCAGGAAGCTGTCTGGATTTAAAAATGTCCCGACCTTCTGAAATGTCTGGGGACCAGGAAGGTGGGCTGACTGTATTATTGGTACTCCAAGCCCCCTAGGATACGGTAGGTGAGAAAATAGATGTATAAAACTTTGCAACATAAAAAGCAAAAAAAAAAGCAAAAGAAAAAAAAGCCAAAAAAAAAAAAGCAAAAAGCAAGCAACAAAAAAAAATCTGAAAAGCAAAGCACATGCAGGCATAGGCATTACTACATTAACTTAAGTAGTCAATTAGTTCACTGAGTGAGTAGAAAGTGGGAAATTTTTAGTTTCTCATTGAAACACACCCTAAAATTAATGGTTACTTCCAACTGATGGTTAAGTGCAACAAAATGAGTTTTATAAAGAAAGCTTAATACAAATCTAAAGCAAGCAATCATAACAGCAAATTACATGTTTAATTTTTATGGCATCAGTGAAGACGACAGTAGTTGGAGGTGGCAACATCCCCTTTTATATTCCAAATCAGAGTTTGGAAGAACTGATGGCCTCAGTTGACTTTTGAAGCTAAACTACCCCCAACCACATCAACAACTAGTCTGAGAAGCACAGCAAACAAGAGGAATATGAATAAACCACCGGACAAAAGAAAAGGAAAATAGCCATGGTAATCAACAAAGAAGCTCATTCCTACAAGTCTACCATAAATAAACCATTATAAAACCCTACCACTGGTTGTCTTTCACCCCAGCATTTTCATGTTATGCTGTGGTATCACATTTTAACATGCTATTATGTATATGTAATAATATACACCATATGTGTACCTACAAGCTCTTTTTAGTTAATTATTATCCCTATTTATGTAGTTCCATCATGGTGAGATATTGTATGACTGTTGCTAGAAATAAAGCAAAACGAGAAGAAAATACTAAGACAAACAAGGAAAAAAATACTGAGGCTCCTCATACTAAGTAAGTAAATAAGTAAAACCTGTGGAAGACTTTCTCAAGCACAGAAGGAAGACTGTGGGAGACAGACATCATAAATAACTTCACTGCCAATTTACACATTAGATTAATAAAGGACAGTACATTTTCCCAATTCTGAATTTGTGAGAGTGAAAAATATTGAATACCAGGATGAGAAGTGGAACTGATGAGAAGTGTAGGTTTACCTTCCCCAGAATGCCATTCAGCAGCACAATCCCAGGGCTGATATGGAATAACCTCATGCATACAAACAATCCCAACTATTCACAACTGCTCACAAGGGCAAGCCCAAACACATTTACACCTTTGACTGCTGAGATGTACAATAATGATAATAAGCATCAAGGCAAATGAGATGGCTTTGCAAAATGTGTGGGGTTTGGTTTTTTTTTTCTTTTCTGAAACGCAATTTTTCCATCAAGAACTTGTGTGAAATAAGTTTCTTTGGAATCAACAACTCAATCAAAACATATATTCATCTTGGACTGCAAAGAGGTGTCTTGCTAACAGCTGCACTGACTGAAAATAGGGCTATCCCTTGTCAGTGACCTAAAAGCTTAATTATGGATAAAAGTCACATGGTAAAAACACCAGCACTTGCTACAACCCAGAGTGTGGACACAGTGGTACTCAGCATAAATCTGCTTTCTGGGAGTTTAGCTTTACATGCACAGGAAAAGGAATATGGACAACATAACACTCAAAAAAGTTACAACTTGACTATTCTGCCAACACAAACTACAAAGTGCTTAGTGCCCAGAGCACCTGTGTGCTTGGGATGGCCATCGATGCCTCCCCTCTGCCAAGGGGCTTCCAAAGGCCACTCCAGAACAGCTCCTGACAGCAGCTGCTCGAGGGTTCCAGTCAGTGTGCTGACAGAAACACTCTGGATTGGAAGATTTTACTAGCTCAGTTTTCTCCTTGACTTCAGATAGGTGGTCATCATGCAGACCAGTCAGGAGATCAAGAGGTTTTCATCATCTAACAGGAGAACAGTGCTGGGCAGAAACCTTCTGCACCTTCAGACGTAGAGATGGACGAGTCCCTGTTCACACCCAGGGCACAAGGATGGAACATCGTGACAGAACAGGGACATCATGTCAAAAATGGGGGAGAAAAAGGGAAATTTGATATCCTGCTAGGCAACTAAACAGCAGGTCTGTGGCACAGGAGATCTGCCTTAACTATTCCAGCCATAGTTTTACTATCAAGTAACAGTCAATTTTAGCAGGTGAAATTCAAACTTCCATTGAATTTTAATTAGTTTCCCCATTACTTCTAAAATTCATAATGCATGGTAGGTTAACTGTTCTTATAAAATGGCAACTCAAAGAAAATCTGTATAGTAACACAAAGAAAATCTATTTGTCAAAGAAGCAATCTTTACATCAATCTATAAAGGAGGCAACATGCTGACAGTGTCAAAATTCAAGATCTTAAACATGCTGAAAATACTTAATCAACAACTAAAATTACCTACTCTTAGTCTGGAGGTACAAAATTATTCTCCTTTTAAGAAGATAACTTTTCTAGTGATTAAATATATTCAAAAGATTAAAAAGCTAAAAGAACATTAAATATGAATACGAAATATTCAGTCTTGCAAAACAAAATGATTTGTATATGATTCATGAACCATATTGTTAAGAATTAAATTGGAAATTTAATCCAAGTTTTATTGTAGATCAGAAAAATTTGAATTCTTGGTCAGATAAACTTAATTAAAAACACATTTCCACAATACCACGAACAAATGAATTACATCAAAGAGATGCATTAATTATATTTTGGCTTTTAATTAATGCCTATTACCACACAACACTGCAGAGAAAGTTATATTCAGTTCATTTACATCAGAACCCAGCAATAATTATGTACTGTGACAGAAACAGGAAGTTCTAATTCTCCATCATATTCTTGAGTCCTCAAAATTGAACAACACAGCTGCAAGTAAATTATAACAAAAGGAAACCCAGTGTCAGCAAGGGTCAGGAGATCTCACTAAATTACCACTGACTGTGTTTAGCTGCTTAACGCTTTATGAATCTACTGCAATTGCAAATGCACAAAGCTCGATTTGCAATTTAATATTTAATGTAATTTTAGGGTTGTGAACAAACTTTGATCACTTGAAAATACAGTTCTCCTCATTAAAAAAAAACCAAAAAAAACCAACCAAGCACCAAACCTAAGAACCATAACAAAAACTGATCCTTGGAAAAGACTGGTTTTTGATCTTTTTTTCCAACAACATACTTAGTGATACCACCTAAGTGTAGACAGCAAAAAAGCCACAGCATCCAAGACAGCACACAAACCCATCACAGCACTCTGTCTTTTTTGGTCTCATTCAAAAAAAGCCTTGAAACACCAACAGATATTCAGTGTGTTGCACAATAGTGATCAATAGTGATGAATATTAAATACCTCTGAACACGGTATTTCTCAAGGAAAACACTCTGGAATAAAACTATAATAGTATTTATGGAATTTACAAACCCAGCAGAAGTCTATTGTTTTTTATTCAAAATGATTCTACAGAATGACCTCAACTTTTCACCTACCAGTGTTTCAGTGCCAAAATTTGTAATGCCTTCTATTTACTGACTTAATCTTATACTTTCCAGTACATAGTGCTATAGTAAAAATAACTATTTCAAATCTGTTCAATTCAGATACACAGAACAAATACAACATTTAATACAGACCTCCACAGAAAATAGTCATTTTCCTTGAGAAGATTAATTTCAAACTGGATCTATGTCAGATTAGTCATTAATAAACTTAGATGATAATTTCTACTATGACTGCTGCTTCAGAAAAGAAATTTGAAAATTATCAAAGTGGGGTCCTGCCCCTGACATAAATCTGTAGTTTACAGGCAAGAGTGGTACATCTCTATATTCCATGGAGAACAAACTGGACAGACACAACTCTAAGGACAGCACTATAAAAACCTGATCATGCTGGCAGCTCAGGGTATCTGTGATCTATGAACACTCAAATTTCAAATACATGTAAAAATTAATTTGGCTGCACTATGGAACAGGCGAACAGGAATAGCAGACAGTCCTTGGAACAAAACCCAGTGAGATGCTGAGCCTGGCAGGTAGAGGGTCCTCCCACAGGGCAGAATGCAGCTTTTGTGTAGCTGAGGGTATGGATAACATGCTGTCCTAAAAAACACTCTCTACAGAAGGGCACCTTACTGACATGGGCTGACACGTTCCCCAAAGCCGAGTAAATTTGTACCAGCCACAGCCAATTCATACAGCTCCTAACTGTACCTACACTTTGATTTATACACATCCCCCCTTTTGGTCAGAGGCTGAATTTCCCCTGTTGCTTCTAAGCAAAGTTGGGATGCCTGCAAAAATGCCAGGCAGCAGAGGGATGCTGCCATCAGTGACACTGACTGCAGCCCTGGAAGGGGTTAATGAAGTTTTTTTAAGCAGAATATTGTCTTCATTTTTGAGATGGGTTTTAGTCCTTTCCAAACAGGAGCAATGTGGTGTTGCAGATACATCACTGGCACAGGAAATTACTTCAGATTATGCAGAACTTTGTATTCAGTGGCAAACCAGAATAATTAATCAAATATATTTTATTAGCAATTGTATTAACAGATTCTGAAGAAAGGTCTGATAATTCATCCTACTGTACAGCACAAGACATTAATTTAGTGAGAACAAATTCAAATCAGAAACTATCCTTCTACATGGATTCCCCTGACTCCAGTGAAGCATGTGTCTTATAAAATTCAGGGGAAATATAGCCAGGATCCAGAGAAATTTTTTTCTTATTCTTCTTTATAGGAAGTTCCATAAACCCATTGCAATGGATATATTATTACATTTTTAATGCAATAAGGACAAGGAATAATGAAGTAAGGAAAAGGACATTCCAACAAAGTAAACTGCATATTAGAAGCTTTCAAACTTCTAGGAGAAAGTGCAGAACACTACCATTTGTGAAATTACATTGGCTTGTCTTTGGGGTTCACAGAGTGACCAGACTTCATGAAGGAGCTATTTTAAACCTGAGCAGTCCTGGACAAGAAACAAGTTCTGCACTGGAAATTCCTTTGCACAACAGAAGAAAGCAGGGGTGAACCCAATGTTAACTTCACCAGGCACAGGAGCCACAATCTCTTTAATCAGCAAAACCCACCCAATTTCTGTAACTTTCTGTCCTCCTCTCTACGACAGGCAGCCAAGAACTCCTGCAGCTGCCAGGTAACACTTGTATGGTATAACCTCATACCTGACACAAAGCCACACAACAGCAATATCTGCTATTTTATAAACAGGAAGAAGCAGACTCCAAACCCATAAAATTAATCCTCTTTTTAGAAGACAACTGCTCTTCAGTGCCACCCAGAGAAGAATCACACATGACCTGGTTTACTCCAAATAGCTACACCTATAACTTTATAGAAGCACCTTTTCCTTCAATATTGTTTCTCCCATTTTTCACTTGCTTTTAGATCAATGTGATCACCCCTAGATGGACAAGAACTGAAACACTGTGTTAAGTTAAAATGTTCTAAAATAAGCTTGCTTATGTCTCTTCTTGATCTGTGGAGTTCCACTGGCATGGAAAATATGATGGAAAATCATCAAGGAGCACTTTTCTCAGCTGACAGCGCCTGTCCTGTATAATGCTTTCCAAAAACCAGAATTGGAGAAAGCATCCATTTTGAAGTGTCTACAGTATTGACACAAAGAAACAACAGGTCTTATTTCTCTGGTTTTATACCTGGTGAAAAACTACCTGCTTGCCTTCCAAACTATCCCACAGTATCCCCATGGAACAGGAAATCCAACTGGCTGGATGTGATCCTGTGCCATGTGCTCTGGGATGACCCTGCTTGAGCAGGGAGGTTAGACCAGATGGCCCATTGTGATCCCTTCCAACCCGACCCATTCTGTGATTTAGCTTCTGCTCCTATCCACAACTCTCCATTCGGAAAACTACACATTTCTTTAAAAAGAGTAATTTAGAACCCCCAGAAAATAAACCTAAACCTATTTCTGTTTGCAGTCTAAAGTGATTTAAATACATGCCTTCCACATCGTGGATTTGTCCAATTATATCTTGCTCAAAAGGAAAATACCTGTCTGTAACTGGACATCAAAAAAATATTTTTTTTCATCATCTACAGAACACCATTCAACAGCTTCCAGTCCCTCATCAAAAACCCAGAGTAGGAACTTCAGAGTACTGAAGAGAAATTTATTTAAGGCATTAATGTATATCTGCAAATATGATATACACACTTCACTGTACAGTGACCCAGGAAAACCTAACTGCAGCACAACAAACACAAATCTCCTAAACTCAGTGGAAACAGCAGAAAAACTTTCCAGAACACTCTCTTGTACCTTAGAAAGCAAAAATTTTTGAACCCTTAGGTGACATGCAAAAACTGAAAGAATTGTGCAATATATAAAAATATATAAATATAAAATCAATAAAATATAAAAAAAAAAGTTTTGTTATCACCACCAGAAAAGCATGAAATCATCAACCTGGAAGTCCCAAAGATTAAAAATATGATGAGCAGATGAAACACTAACTTGTCACACTGACATACTTTTTGTATAGAATTTGACCAACAAGAAATGAATACCCTGGACTGATAAACCATTTTCCCTGGAACACAACTCTGTTAGAGAGAAAGAGGTTACAAAAAGTGTCAGAGTTGAGGATTCTTTTCACTTATCAAATTTAATCCTAGTCAAGCCACAATGATCTGTACAAGATAGTTCTTACATGGTATTTCCTAATGTAACAAAACCACACAGTTATTTACCACACCATTAGAAACATCGATCAAGAAAATATCTGGCAGTGACACTTCCTGTATCTACAGGATACAGAGTTGTAGAAGCTTCTTCTCTAAAGCCAGTTTAAGAAGCTTTAACACACTTTGAAAGTGTCAGCTAAAATAAATGCATATATAAAAAATATAAAAAGTTACATTAAATAGCACAGCATTACATCTATCTGCATTTGTATGAAAAATACAACAAATTTTCTTCTAGTTTGCTTTAACAATGAGCCAAAAGAAACTTAAACACTCTCCAGAGACGCTTTATGACGGCTGACTTTTTAATTATTTACCATAACATTAATTCCTTGAAGAAATAAACTACACTCTCACTTAGGAGAATAAATGCATAAGAAATAGGTGAATTTAATGAGTTATACTGAAATTTAATAAACACATAATGAAACAGTGCATGTGCTTACCTGTCTGGATCTGGGTCTTCCAGGAGAAAACTTGCGTTTGGTGATGGCTGGTTTTCCCATGCCAATTTTCGGAGTGACTGATATGTAGGTGGTTGGGAGAGCGCTCCCAGCAGCTGGAGGCAGCACTGGGGGCTGACTGTGCTGCACATCTCGTGCAGGATGCAAGTCTAGAGAAACGTCTGGTGAGGAAGACACATTTGTCTTGTTTAGATTAAGTGATGGGGGAAGTGAGGGACAAATCTCAGTTGGTGGTTTTATGGGTTTGTCTCCAACTGGTGAACTATTTGCAACACCTCCATTAGAAGCAGCAGTTTCTACTTCTAGAAGTGCTGGTGCTTCTGACTTCTCATGGGTTTCTTCCCTTTCTACATCTTTCTGCACTTTTATTATTTCCAGTTGTTGTTCTATGGGGACAGAAACATCTCCTTTTCTTTCAGTCTCCAGCATTTCTGGTGTCCCAGTCATGGTCTCAGGTACTGAAGACAGAGACCGCGAGTCTGCTGTGGACACTTCTGATAGCTCCACAGTACCCTGAGGCAGCTGTGTCTCTTCAGCTTGTTTGTCCAACTCCTGCTGTGCTACAGCTTGAACACCTTCTACCACTTCCATTATTTTCTCAGTCTGACTGTCACCAGATGCTGATGTCTTTTTAGGAGACATTTCCATTTCAGCTGAACTGATCTCAACAGAGACTTCTGCTTCCAGTTGTGTGGGCTTTTCTTCTGGTGATATGCCTGTAATTAAGTACAACCATATTAAAGGCTCACTGTGAAAAAGAAAAAAAAAACTTCAGGTCTACTGGTCAACAAGTATACTTGGTACACATCATGCAGGCCAATACATATCACTTTACTTCTGTGAATTTAATATGTAGCTTAAAATATACTACATAAATATCTTTCTTTGTAGCTATTTTTACAGTACTCTATATTTTTAGCTCATTATTTTTCTTCCCTGAAAATGCAGCCGAGTAAATGACATGAAAATAGACCCAAGATTAATTTTTGAGGAACTGAACACACATTTCCAGGTAGGCAGCCAAAAGTAGTTTCTTCTTTTTCATTTCTGTGTATTGAAGTTGTATGCTTTCATAAATTTATGTATTTTAAGCTATTGTCCCAACACTTTCAAAAAGCTAAGAAGAACAGGACAAGTACAAATAACATCATTTTCCTCCAAAATCTCTTTCAGACTTTAGGAAATCAACTGAAATGAAAACAGCTGCTGTTGGTTTAATTTAATTTACTAATGTAATATGAATTTCTTTCAAAAATATTTATCTAGCCCTCCCTTGAACCAAATCAAGCACCTTTCATCCGTAACATTCTTCATCAAGGAGTTCCAGAGTTTTTGTTCCACTCTATAAAGAATCACATTCCTTGTTCTGAATTTGGCTTCTCACACCTTCCTCTGATGGGCCCTAATTCTCTTACAGGCCACTTACTTTCTATTACACTTGCACTCTTCTTAAACTCACACTCCTACAACTTCCTCAGCCACCAAGTTCACAGCCAGCATTTTATTCTGAGTATTCACAGTTTAGATCATGGCCCTTCTACCACAGGCTGGGATGCACAACTCGGTGATCACAGCTAACCTGAAAAGTTGGGGGCTTTTTACTTTGTTTTTAAATACAAGTTTCTTGTCTCCCCTTACAGCAACCATCCTCCAACATCATCTGGAACTGAATGGGACATCCTGGCAAGTTCTTTACCCTTTATATTGGTCACTAATGCATCTAGTGGATTTGACCCTTCTTAGCTGCTCCTCCCTGTGCATATGCTAAGATGCAGTTTCTCCCAAAACATAAATGATCAGCTGCTGCAACATTGTCTGGAAGATTAAGTTTGACTTACAAAGGGAAAAAACAAAAAAAAAATAAAATTAAAAACAAACAAAAAACCCAAAACAAAAAAACAAACAAAAAAACAAACAAAAAAACCCCAGAAACAAACAAACAAAAAAAACCCAAAACTAGAAAATCCTTAACGAAGGATGCCTGTGGAGTTACAACAATAAAGCACATGAGAGAAAGTGTAAGTGACAGTATTTGAACAGCAACAGGTCATTGGGTCTTACAACAAACTTCCAGCATACAAAGCATTGAACTATTTTTCCAGCTTGGAAAAAGCCAGTCCCAACAAAAAAAGTAAAAAAACAAATATAAAGCAACACAAATATTATGAACTCTCTTTGCCTTCAATAAAACACTTCTTTTATTAAGCAAAGAAGTTACTCTTGCTTGAGAACTCAGAACTGTTGCAATGTGTCTCCTATTGCCTTCTAGGTGCTTTTCCCTCTTGCGTTTATAAAGCACTGCAAACGTTATTGACTGCAAGAAGGTTCTGGTTTTGAAGGGTTCTGAACTGGTATTTTCTCAGAGTGCAACTCTTTCTTACCTTCTGTAATACACCCAAGAGCTGATTCCTGATCAGGACCATCACCAATAATGGGTTGTTCCTGAAATGCCATATCCTCTCCAACACTTTCCATTTCCATTTCATTTGTACAAGCTTAAGGAGAAGCAAAGCAGTTATTAAAATTGTTATGTTTATTCTACTACTTTGGCATCAACAACTGCTGTCACTGTTTGACCTTTTGGCTAAAGAGAGATTGATATTTAATGATGATAGTCAGGTCAGTAAGAAGGTTAAAGGGACTACACAGTACTCCTTAAAAAATAAGAACATTTTACTTATTAACAATGAAGCTGTTTTACACTACTCAGATGGTAAAACATGTCTGTAAGGCAATTACATACACCTTATAGTGAAAACATGCACGCAGTCAAGACTTCTACACAGCCTGAGCAATACAAAAGAATTTTCTTAAATTCCAAGTCTATAAAATTCAATAGAACTGGAAGCATGAAGGCTTCAAATTTGTATACAAATACTACAATGGATTATGGCATAGATATGAAGTTCCATCTACTATCAGCACTGGGAACACTGATTTTCACCTTATGTGTTCATCAAGATGAAAACTTGCCACTTTAGAACTAAAATATCTTAATCTCTGGCACTACTGAGTGCTTTTTTGGCTGACAGGATCATTATAGAGCACAGAAACAGGAAATACTTATTTTTTCCCCCTTGTGTAAAAGCTTTTTCAGTTAAGGACATTGATTAAAATGCACTAGATGATGTATGGAAAACAAACTATACAGCAAGCATTAACTTGAAGAGAGTTGATCCTCCAAGGATGTTAGCACAAAAAAAAGTGAAACAAATCCAGCATTCTGCATCAAGAAAGTCTTTTTTAAGTTCAAAAAGCCAGGAACTATTAGGTGATACTACTTTTAGCACCCTAAAAGCTGTGCTCAGACTCTGCCTACTTTAAGGCGATACTTTTAACTTCAAGGAAATGATCGTTTAGATTGGCTCCAAATCTGATTTTAAAGTACAGAAGTGCTCTCCTGGGTATAAAACACTGCATGACTGTACTGATGTAATAGCTCCAGATTACTCCTAGCAGCTGAGATGACAGTCCTGTTCTTCCTTGGGGACAAGAGCATGCTTGTCAATGTTTCTACTACCTAGAAATCCTAACAGAAGCACTGCTTAAAATTTCAGCCTTCCAGATAAACCTGCTACTTACTCAAAAGGAGTTTTTGTAGGAGACTGGGAGTTGTGCCAGTGTATGTTTTGTTTTGGACATCTTCAAAATGCTCTAAGAACACTGCCTGGGAGTCCACAGCCTCTCCTAAGCTTTCAGAAGGGAATGATCTGCAAAGGCTTAAGTGGCCACTCTTCCTAACCTGGTGGCCACCTTCACTGACAGAGTGAACTCATTTACAGACATTTACCTCCTGTCACTGCCCTTCCTCTAGCAGCACCTTTTTCATCATGTCTTTACTGCTCACAAAAGGTAATTTACAGGATAGCATCAAAGGGATGACTTGTTTATACAAAGCATCAGTTTGAACACAAACATTAGAGTTTTGCTGGAGTCCAACACCTCCCCCTTCCTGCCAAAATTTACCAGGCTTTCAAAATCATAGATACTTACAGATAACAAAAAGTCAGTGCACAAGCACTGCTGCTTAAGCCCACAAAATGCACATGGCAGTGGCTCTGCAGTTGATCAGTTATATTTTACCTTGCTTCTGAATTTAACCACAGCTGTACTTCTCCAGGGAAATTCAGCCTGGATGAGTGTAGGTGCTGCCCAACAGACCACGTGGTGTGAAATACACAAAAGCTTTTAGTCATGAGTTTATAACACTGCTCTTGTGGATGACCCACTGGGTTCAGATCAGCAGATCCAAGTCCTCCCTGTGCTTACTGTTACTGACCTATTGTTTAAAAAATACACATCTCCACAACTTTCTCCCTTCTGCTTGACTTGTCCACTTAGACAAGAATGTCTCAGAAACAAGATGACTGATCATATGCTGCTTTGAAAAAAGACACCTATTAAAAGCTGTCTAGCTAAATAAACACGTGTCCCTTGAACACAGTCCAGCTCCCACTGCTCTGCCCTTCCTGGATAAAGTGAGGAGAACAGACACTATGAGAGTGACCAGCAGCTAGAGAGAAACAGAACTGAATGTCTCCAAAAATACCTACCTGGCACAAATGAGTAAAACAGCCAGGCTGCCAAATGAATACATTTATGAACTGTACCACATTCAAAATAAATTAGTGAAGTTTACAGCTACAGGCTGAGAGGCTGGAGTTGGAAGGTTGAGAGACACAATCATGGTGCTCACTAGCCCATGTTTGTATCCAGGATCCTGAAGCCAGGAAGAGAAGCCACCCATGGATTGCTTGAGCAGCTACTGTTAGACAGAGGAAGGGATGAACCTCACAGAGTAGAATTTGAGTGGCTGGTTCACAGTAGACTTAGTGAGACTGCAGATATTATGATCTGACTTTAGTGTTTTGGAACTGTGAAGTTTGATTACCTGTTACACTGTCAGGTCCAGGAATGAGTTCAGAGGTGTTCATGACATCACATGACTGAGTCTGATCCCCTTCTCCTTGTCTACAAAGAGTGCAGATGTAGTCTTTCAATTGAGACTCCAATTCACTACCTGGAGATCTGTCACATTCTATGTGAATCCATCTGGGGAGATTAATTTATTGTGGTTTAATTGATTGTGACTGTGATTTTAGTAATGAAAACATAAAGCATCATAGTAAAAATCCATTAAAAAATAGCACTGTTTCCCATTCCTATGGGGAAATAAAAATTTTCATCCAATGCTTGATTATGGAGATTTTTAAAGGAATAAGCATATGTCAGCATGTCAAATAGTGAACAAACTTAAACATGAAGACCTAAATTGTCCCTAAAGCAAATCAGACTCCACAAGATGTAGAGCATCATCATGATGCTGCACAGTAAGATACCACTGAAAATGAACCATATCTCATATTCTTGAAATGTTCCACATAGTGTATTTTATTTTTTTAAAATTACTAAAATAGAAAGAGACATAAAATTAAACAGAAAATATAGACCTGAAAATTAAAAAAAAACAAAAACAACCCAGATCACTGCAACAACAGTGTTTAAGCTTTAGGACAATGACTTTTTTAGCACGTTCCCTCACAAAATAGGTTAAATTCAAGAGGCAGCAGCAGCTTGCAGCAAGCAATTGCCAGGTACCCTCATGTAACTGCCAATTAATGCTTATTTGTTAACATTAAAATGAAGCTACCTGCTATTGTTCACTGTATTTAGGGATGAAAGATCAAGGAGCTGCACAAGATCCTGTGGCACTGTACATCAAACACAGTGTACATCCTTCCCAGAAACCCATCAGTGTCACACAGCTCATCAAAAGCTTTACACATTTTAGTACAAATTAACAGAAGCTGGATACTTACCTTTTGCACATGTGACAATGCAACATATCTTTCTGGAAGTCTTGGAGGCACAGTTTTTCACAGAAAGGACAAGATAAGTTGTCTTGCTGTTGGTAACAACTGTCACATACCAAACAATTATGGTGCCACTGACAACTTGTTCGTGTGCCACACTCAGCACATATTCTACAGTTCTAGAGATCACAAGAATTTAGTAATTAATTAAGATATTTCACAATGTGATAGAACTGCCATTAACTGACATTTTCATGTTTTGAATTAAATTTAATAGCTTTTGTCCTTGATAACACAAAAAGTTATCCAAGACCTGACAGCAGAGCATGAATAACCTGCAAAACAGCAAGAAGTTTCCTGACACTACTCCCTGACTTGAAAAGAGTATTTCTTATGGGGTGAAACTTTTTTATTGCTACTCTGTTATCTTATGGCTGCCACAAACTGATGTAACATTACATCCATATCATATACAGGGAGTACCCACATCATGTTGCAATTACTTTCAAAGGTACTGATAAAACAACAAATTCATCCTGCCTTCCTCAAATGCAAAGGAACCCATGAGCTGCAGAACTGTTCTGGTAAGCAAGGAGGAGTTGAATATAAAGAGACTTCAAGTACAGATTACATATACTATTATACAGCTTTGAGTGTACATTTTTGTTCCCACTGGATCACAAAAGCAGCTGTTATTAACTGCAGGTTATCCACTGCACCTGGATCCTACACTTCTCTTTTTCCCTATGGAGGCTGATTTACTGTCCTGTAAAGGCTGCTTCAGCCACAGCACTGACAGCTTCCCCCACAGAGCAGCTGTAGAGCCACAGGATTTACATCCAAGTGGGATTCCCTCAGAAATCACAAATTACATTACATGGCAACAGCAATGCACAATACACCTGGAACAGCACAGTGTGGATAACAAAGTTTGAGCTCTAATAAATGACAAGGGGTTACTCTGAAACCTTTCCACTTACTTTACATTTCCAACCATTTGTTGGTACGGCATCCATAACTGGTTGTAGACAGAAAGTGTGGTAGCCTTTGTCGCATGTATCGCACACCAGCATCTTGTTGTCTTCCCCAGAGTGTCTAAGGAAAGTAACAAGTGATCAAAAATTACTTCAATAAGCAGCAACAAAAGATCTGTTTCAAGTAAAGTCTAAACAGGAAGACACAGGTGTGCACATAGAAATATGCAAACACTACTTACAAATATCTCCAGAGATAATGCCTTCAAATTAATTTTTATATATGAGTGCAGACCACTGTGTTTATTCACCAAGAGCCGAGCCTGTGCAATCACTGTGAATACTAGGTATTGGCCCACTTTCACTTACACACATGTAAACAGGTTTAATGGTCTTTCTGTACTGAAATCAGTTCAAAATCTGCAATATACATTGTATTTCTTTCTGAAAAGAACATCCAATTGTACTTGTTTCTGCAGTTTTTCCAAAGGAAGAAAGGAGCCAAGTCTGACAACTGGAGCTCCTACAATGTCAAACAATATGACTGCAAGAGCAAAGCAAACATTAAAGGAAGAGATTTCAATTTTTCTACAGTGATGTATTACAGAGCTCCACCACAGATTCCAGTGATAAAATGAATTTGCTGACAACAAGACAAATAGTTTGGTAATATCTAAAGGCATTGTGTTATGCCTTAGTTTAAATAAATTAATTCAGTAAGAAAACATGCAACAAGATTTGCCTAGATAAAGCTTTGCAGTATATGGGATTTTGCATGCTAGATGCCACCTCATTACCTGGGAGACCTGGTATTTTAAAAAACCCCCCTCTTTGCATGAAAATATGCTTAAAATGTTATTCTTCCAATAATGGTGAAAACCCACCATACTGCATTAAGTAATTATAGAACCAAAGAATGGTTTGGGTTGGAAGGGACCTTAAAGACCATCCAGTTCCATGGGCAGTGATACCTCCCACTAGACCAGGTTGCTCAGAGCCCATCCACCCTGGCCTTGAACATTTCCAGGGTGAGGCATCCACGGCTTCTCCAGGCAACCTGTTCTGAGCGCCTGTCTGCCCAGCCTGTACTGGTGCTTGGGATTGCTCCAATCCAGGTGCAGAACGTTGCACTTGGCTGTGCTGAAGTTCATGAGGTTCACCTCTCCAGCCTGCCCAGGTCCCCCTGGATGGTGTCCCTCCTCTTCAGCATCAACTGCCCCACACAGCTTAGTGTCGCGAGCAAACTCGCTGAGGGTGCCCTCGACCCCGCTGCCCATGTCATAACAAAGATATTTAGCAGCACCAGCCCCAATTCCAACTCCTGAAGAACAACACTCATCACTGGTCTCCACTCGAGTCCTTGACCCCAACTCTTGAATCCACAGAGTGCTCCATCTGTCAAATCCATTTCTCTCCACTTTAGAGACGAGGATACTGTGCTGGACAGTGCTGAACACTGCGCAAGTCCACGTAAGTGACATCAGTTCTCTTCCCCCGTAACTTCTGTAATCCCATCACAGCAGGCACCGAATTTTTCAGACACTGTTTGCCCTCAGTGAAGTCTTGGTGTCTGTAACCATCACGTCCTTATGTCCCAGGTGTCTCAGCACAGTTTCCAAGAGGATCTGCCCCATGACCTTGGTAGGCAGGGAGGTGGGACTGACTGTGATTCCCCAGGTCTTCCTTATTTCCAAAAATGGGGTCTATGTTTCTTCTTTTCCACTCAGTGGGAACTTCACCAGAGTGCCAAAACTTCTAAAATATGATGGATAGTGGCTTAGCCACTTCATCCACCAGTTCCCTCAGAATCCTTGAATGTAACTCATGTGGTCCCACGGACTGGGTGTAAACACATCACATTTTCTCTACTTTTCTACTAAAAAGAAGATTTGTTAGCAGATGCCGTAATTACCCAGTAAAACATTTTCAGGGATACTTTTTAGAATGTGCTTCTCTTTTTTAGTTTCATTGCTGAGAATTGTTATCTGCTGTGTGTGATCAGGGAACACCCTCTTTTTGAAGCGGGCTGAGTGGATTGCTAGTAGATACCAAGTGTTCGGCTTGGGAAACAGGAAAGCACTGACTGATCAGATACATGAGGCAGTACTAGAGTGGGTTTTTTTCCTTCATACTGTCACAGCTGATCTGACTAAAGCTGAACAAAACTCTTATTTCTTTTTCAGTAAGTTCTTTAAAAAAAACAAGCAAGTGAAAGAACCCTGCAGGTGCCCATCAGAATAAGTTATAAGAGAGCACGCCCACAAGCAGTCAGAATTTTCTAAGTGAACCCTTTCAGTGCCACAGCAATTGAGTTTCATTGTCTCTGTCTTTGGTGCAACTACTCCATCAGGGCCACTCAAGTCACTTTGTTTGTTTGTTCAACCCAGCCACGGTTTTGTTTTCATAATGACTCTTTACATACCTCTGAAAGACATTTTATGAGAGGGCCTAATGCAGGAGACCTGCCCAGTGTGCAGGTACAGGCACAACTGAACTGTCAGCTGAGTAAAAAGCACAGCTTCTCAGACTGTGAAGGCACTAAATTAAAATTATTTATTTGGTAAATTTGAGAAAAATCCTCCTGTATAAAAGGAGGAAAAAATCAGAATGTTTTGCTGCTTTCCAGAACCCGCCAAGGTAATGGTAACTTTTGGGGTAAAACACACATGACTTTCAGCTCAGCTCTTTCAGAACAAAGCTTCCAATACAAGGGTTTGCTCAGCTATTACAGCATCATAACAATGAAGATGAGAAAATCATTTTTTGGGGGAAAAAAAACCCCAAACAATGAAATACGCATTTCAAAATCACAGGACATAAATCTCATGCCATCCTCCTCCATGTCCTGTAAGTCTCACTTACTTGCAGTTCTGGCACACTTTGCAATCAGGACACTGCCAACCTGCTCTTTTTAGAGGTGTGACTTGAATGTCCAGACACATCCCATGGTAGTGCTGGCCACAGGTAGTACAAAAAAGTTGATCTAAGAGGTCTCCAGGGCTATCGCACACTGCACAATTTGCTTCTTCCTTTGCTAAAAAGAAATATTTTTTTTCAATTATTATTTTGTTCAAAATTATGAACAATTCAGTGAACCCAAAAAATGATTTAGTAGTTCTTATGCATACAAAACTTGATCATTCTTAAGAAATTCAATTTAATTAATATATTTAATACTTACTACTTTAATTCCATTTTCTCAACTAATCTTCTCGTAACAAAAGTACGTTCATTTTAAACCTTAATGAAGTCTTACAAAAAGAAACAGTTTTATTCTTCTTGAGATAAAGCTGAGAGCTTCAGAATCAACTCCTCTGTGGAACAAGTATAAAATAAAGCTCCTAACAGACCTACATCTATTACTCAGCTCAAGTGTTAGCAAGAAGGTTGCTCTAATTTGAGTTAGGACAAGGAAGTCTATCAATTTGAACTAAAAGCTGAAAGAAGACAAGCCTGACCAGTAAACCTCTTCCTTGTTCTGTCATTAAAAGAAAAATACTTTGCTGTGCAGCACGGCTGGTCTTTAAAAAGAGAAGAGTATGAACTCATATTTTCTATCCCTGAACACACATTAATTCTTGGGTATGTGAAATGTGACAGTGCATCTAAATAAAAGCATTCTTAAACTGATCCTATGACAGTGCAGTTTTCGTAAAACCTGGTACTAACTGTGTCATTTGAACACGGTGTACTTACATCTTTCAGGAGCCTGATCAATGTGGTCTGGACAAAGGAGGGACAAGTTACTGAAATCCTGAAATGTGCCTGCTCCAGCAGCACAGGGGTAATGGTACATCTGGGTACATTTCTCTTCACAGCATTTGATAGTGGCTCCAAGGTGCTTACAAAATGCACATCGCTGAAAAACAAACAGAACAAGCTATTAAAAAATTCCTTTTTCTTGTAATTTTTTAGCCAGATCTGTTCCCCTCCTTCATTTAGCAGATGAACACCTTAGCCAGTAGGAGGTAGTGAATACTGAGAAGGAAACTAGTGGGTTGTGTCTTTCAGTGGCACTCCCAAATCTTTACTTAAAATGTTTAATGAAACCCACTCTAAACACACTCTGATGATTAAGATTCTTCTTGTCACAGAAAAGCATTTTCATTCTATGTTATCTAATTTGAGCTACGTTCAGTAATGGAGCTTGGAGACTTATTCTGAAAATAAAGGCAGATGACACCATGCTGTCAATAGGTTATGACTAAAAACCACATGGCTCTCTAAGCTGTAATGTAAAACCACAGACACTGTAATCAGAAATGCAAATGGAAATCAAGTATGACGTTCTCCCAAAAATCTTACTGGCATTATACAATTCTCTCTGGGACGATAATGCATTACATAACCTTGCATTCTTCTCATCTTGCCTTTCAAGACTACACAAATAACACCACCAAACTTTGAGAAGTCATAAATAGGCATGATTATTATTAGACACCAGAGAAATAATTTCTCAGAAAGAACTATACAATGATCCTCCAGTTCTCTAGTCAATAGAGAGCAGAGTCTATCAGTCTGCTTGCAAAAAATCACCCACACCTTTCTGATTCAGTTAATCAATCTTTTTTTTTTCTCGGATTCATTACAGTCCCTGAAGCACTGTAACATCCTTTTGCACTTTTTCACCAAGGCAACAATACTTTTTAAGGCACAGCACCGTAAGATTTTGAGTAAACTTAAGAAAAAACAGGTCAGTGGCTCACAGGAAGGCATACATAATACACAGCAACAACTGAGCTCAGGGACTCTCATTTTTCACAATAAAAATACAACACTAAAACTGGTGTGTTTGATTGCTAGCTGAAGTGTCAAGTAACATCCAAATATGAACATAAACCAAATCAAAGAAAAGTTATGTACTACATCTGCTTAATTCTTAGAATACAGACAATATTTATTACCATAATTCTTCTCTGTTTCAAAGCCTGGCATGAAATTAGGCATGAAAAAGTGCTACTACAAGTCCACAGATATCAAAACCAGCCCATATGAAAACACAAATCACAAAGCTGCCTGTGTCAACAGCTACCTTGATATACTTTAAAACCAGATGAAATGAACATCTTCAGAAAAATATCTGCCTGCACCACAACTCATGGAAAAGAGACAGAAAAAATATTAGTGTATGCTAAACAGAACTGCAGTGTAAAGAGATAAAATGCTCTGGCACAGAAATTAAAGGGATCACCAAGGAGAACTAGTGCCAAGTTTGTGGGGTACAATGCTCAGTCTGTCCTCTGATCTGCAGGCCACCTCACCTCTACCCATGTCTAATACCTGCTGACACTATGGGAAAGGTGCATCCTGTTACTTTACCAGCTGAAATGCAGAGGGGAGGAGGGGAACAAGATAAGCAAATAACAACATGGAGCAAGGCAGCAGCGATGGTAATTACATTTATGGGCTGCCAACAAAGCAAAAGCCGTGCAAGAAACTCCTCTCAGGAAACAATAACTTTAGTGAGCACTTGCTGAGAATGCTGCACAACGTAAATCCTGAACTTAGATGTAAAACCATGAAAATACAGCTCAAAGTCTCCAACTTCAAGAACTGCAGCTCCACAATGAGCCACACACAACCACTGCCCTATTTTGTCCTTGATGTTCTGAAAACCTATGGAAATGAACCAGGTTTAGCTAAGACACAACTCTTACAGACCACACTTTTTTCGATGATTTGACTCAGTACAAAAAAATAAAAAAAAAAAACCCAAACCAAGCAAAAAAAACCCCACCCCACCCCCCCAAAAACACACAAAGAACCCCAAACAAACAAACAAAAAGAAAACAACAAAGGAAAGGGAACTTGGGAGGAGCTAAGGTCCAAAATGTATCCCTCAAAAAAGTATTCAACAAGACTTTGCTGGATCCCACCACTGACCCTTAGTAACTATTTAATCAGGGAAAGAAAATTATGAAAGAACTGTAAGCACTCAAATATTCCTACGTTTATTAAAAGCTGGGAATAATGGAATAAAATAGCAATATAAATGGCATTTTTAAACACCACATCTGTTTTTCAAAACCACCAATCAACCATGGTACGTAGCAAATACAAAATCAGAATGTAACTTTTCCCAAATGCTCTATGACTAAATGATGAATTTATTGAAAATGAGCAAACTACAGGATTACTAAAAAACCTTGAAAAATGTTAATATTGGTTTAAGGAACCACATAAAGATGCTGGAAGAAAAATGGAAGCCCAAGTTACATGTAATTGAACCCTTCAAATCCATCTGCTAAACTGCACTGGCAATGAAAAGCATTTGGCAGATAAGCAAAACACACTTTGAAAACAATGTGGTATGTATCATCTGAAGCAAATAAAAAGCACAGAATATCAACATTTGCTGAATTTGTAAGAGAGATAAAGCAGTCTGAAGAAATTAATGCCCAAAGGGATTTTTTTGGCAGCAGATGTTGGTGAGAAGAGTTACTTTTCCAGCACTAGAAGCCAACACTCCTCTGAAGCCAGGCCCCATGCTATGACCCCAAAAGAACAGCAGAAATGTATTAAATGAAACAAAAATATTAAAAGCTCTGCTAAATAAAATCAGTAACAAATACTACTTTACTACTGCTAAAATATGGACTCATGACAGCAGGAGATGGAATGAAGCAATAAATCATATTGCCCATTAGATGCATGCCCATATGAAGACAGTACCAGAGCCAGGGACAGTCTGCAGTCTCCAGTTTTGTTAGTATGAACACAAAAAAAGGTGTTCTGTGAAGGGGGTGGAAGCTGAATCCAAGTAGTTGAAAGGCAGGTATTGGAAAATAGTAAACTCTCAAGGCAAAACAAATGCTGGTTTGTTTATGGATCAAATAATTTTGCATTCCTGTTCTATGGGAAGAAAACCCCAACTTTACAAGGTGTCAGGAAGCTGGAGAGATAGTTTATTACTTATTCATAATACACTCAAAGAAATAAACTAAAGCAGAGCCAGCAGACTACTTTCCTACTCACAAAGTCCTTTGGTGCTTACCAACTGTTCCCTTCAGTAAGTTCTTTGAGCACTTGTCCCTTGCAAGAAAGCTGAGTCCATCCCTACTTGTGCTACTTCTTACTGTTGTCACTCCCAGCATTTAAAACTATCCACTCTTCTAACTCTACGGTAGAACATCCTCCATGAAGTAAGAGTGGCAGAAAACACACAGAGGATTTACAGGAAGACAAAAATTCATACCTCCTTGCTACAACTGTAATTGCACCAAAACCAGCTAAACAAAAATGTCCATTCTGCCTTGTTCAGCTCAGCTGAATGTCACAAATCCTACTGACTTTACTGGAAACAGATGGCCAAAGTGGAAAATGGTGACAAGAGACACAGCTTTTTGTTTATGGATTTCTAACCCTCCTGTTGCTCCCTACTTCAGAGTACTCCAAAATTCAAATTATAAAAAGATGCCTGTAATACCACATACTATTTTACCCAGATAGTAGCAAGAACTAATCAGAGGTCATGTTTTATCATTATTTTACTGCCCTCAGAATCACTTTATAGTATTACTGTCTCAGCAACTGGACAAGTAACAACCTTTAGAAGGCAGATGTTAAAGAAAGGCTAAAATACAGTCTTTGAGTAAGTACATTGCAACTTGGTTAGTGTCCTAAACCTAAATGTTAGTACTGTGAATTGCAAAATGTTCTTAAAGAAAATAAAAAATTTTTCACCGATTATGGTCCTTTTCTTTAAAAAAGATCAGGTGACAAAACCTATGAGAACAATATGAAATCTTGATTTTATGTGCACCAGAAATACACACAAGCCATCTGTCCTTGGTTAAACATTAATAATTTAATGTATTACCTGTAAGAACAAATTTCAGACAGTTTAGCTATTGGGAAATGCTGTCACACAAACCTGTGACTGAAGAGAACTGGACCTTAACAACATGTCATTAACGAGGGCATGAAGAAATTTTTGTATAAACAGTGATTAATGAAGTTCTCTGCTAGTTCTGATAATCTTCATTGGTTACTCCATCATCTAGAAAAAGCTTTATATTGCTTGCAGACACTAATGACCATTAGCACCTCTCATGTCAAATACACTGGTTTAAGTACCATAAAGTACTAAAGAGCACAATGCAGTAAGATGGCAACATAAAAACAATTAATGGCTTTCAACTGAACTGCTGATTAGAAGTACTAAGCAGAACACCTTTCCAGGAGTACTGGAAATTACCTTCCAGCTTTTTAATTTTATATGAATCATGTCACAAATTTGGAAATTACTTCAATTCATAACAAGCAAGTCAATCAGAGATCAGTTATTCTTCTTCCTGAAATCTTAACACAGTGACTCAACACATGTAATCAAGGTAGAAAGCAGGAGTGTGGAAATTTAACGCTCTCTACAAGTCACTACATTGTTTCTCATTCCTACCAGCTGCCTCTCTTTTTCACCTTCATTAAAAAGTACATTAAATAAATTGTGTTTATATTAAGGCATTTAAGAATTCAGAGAAAAAAAGCATTCAAGTTTTGGAGGGGTGGTTTTTGTAATAGTGGTGAATAGGTTAAAAACTTGCAAGAATCAAGTTTGCTAAGTAAGATACCGTTTTTTTATTTGAAACCTGAAATAGGTAAACATACAAACTTTATGGCACACAAATTCTTCCTCATGTAACCTGAAATGTTCCCAAATCCTGTTTATTCAGAAGCTCCACAGAAGGCTTTGGGTGCCTTAGAGCTGTGTTCTCCTCATCATTACATAAGCTAGTGGAATAACTGCATGCATATGATTTCCCTCACACACTCTGCCTTTGCTACTTTTTTCACACTTTCTTGAGGAAAAAGGGGTTTTTTTTTTATTCACCTCCTCGCTTTCTGCAAGATTTAGAATAATGTAAATGTTTTGAGTGAGGCTAAGCTTTTCCACAGCTAACAACCAGTTACTGCCTTAATTCCCATCTAATATCCACCATGGCAGAAGAGCAAGCATGAGCCTGTTGTTTAGTTAGACTGTCAACAACAAGAAGGTCAATAATGTTTAATGTAATTTAAACTGTGGTTATTAGGCTTCAGCATCAGCAACTCCAGGACAAACAAGGCAAGAACAGAAATCATCAGCTTTGGTTTGAGGCTGCTTTTTGGCAGGCTCAGAAAACAGACTATTGTGCCAGTTCCATTTGATTCATGCTCGGAAGGTCTCAAGAAGTGTGTGTAGACATTTCTTTGTGTTGGCAGAGCACGGGCTGAGCCACAAATTGTTGGAGGCTTGAGAAAAAATAACTGAGGGAAACATTGCTACATGCTTGTTGTTTAATGATCATCTCTAGGCATCTGTTACTGGTCATTGCAGAACATACTGGGATAAAGTCAACTCTCTCTTGAATCCAGCACAGCTCCTACACTCCTAAATAATATACAGGGATTCTGGCTAGCTCGAGCATTCTACAGGTTATGTTATAAGTACATTTATAAAGGCATTTCAAGTAAAAGGAAAAACACAGTCACATTGTGCTTCCAAATGACACACGGCTTGATGAGGACATCCTAACTTCATTATACTTAATAAGGCTTAGTCATCTTATGGAATTTACTTCATGGCAATTCAGCTCATGGAATTTACTTCAGTTATGGAATTTACTTCAGGCAATTCCCATCAAACAGTGGGTGTCCATTTTCAGGCTACAGTACTGGCCAGATCTCCACTGCCTGCAGCTGGAATTGGAACACAGCTCACAGGGAGGTCAAAATTTAGATGACAGTCTTGAGCTGTCCTACAAGAACACAATTTCTCTACTGGTACCACAGCCAAGCTCACACCAAAGTTTTTGTCAGCATAGAACTATCAAAGAAGGGATGTTAATGGAGACTGCTTAAAAATACTTTCATATAAATCCTCTTCAATTTTTACAAGTTTTCTGAACAATAAAAAGTAGGGCTAAACTTCTCATAACACATCTCTAAATTCTCTTACGTATTTTTGGAACACTTAGACAAAACTTTCCAGCCATTTCTGAGAACAGAAAAGTCATTAACAAAAACATTTTGTTCATCTTAAAAGCAACCTCATTCATGGGACTTGCAATTTGTCCTAAGTTTTAGCGTGGGGAATGCAACTTCTGCCCTTTCCCTGAAGACCTATCCAGATGTTACCGAGCCTGAGAAAATTATAATCTTCTTTTTTTTAATGTAAAACACTTCCAAAAATTTGTCAGTGAAAAATCACAGAAAAACCTATTCTCGTTGATTATGACTGATCCTCTCCAATTTCTAGCACTGACTGGACATCATGTACCTCCTGCAAAGATTCCTTCAGTCTGACAAGGATAAGAGGGACAAAGTCTGTAATAAATACTCTAAGCCTAAGCACAAAAGGCCACTGGCATGGAAAGCAGACATCCTGAAGGATCCTGATACTACTGTCACTTGAGAGTATCCAGTACACAGGCAAATGGACAAGTAAGGAGCAAAGAGACAAAAGGGATTCACTGTGTGCAAATCAATCTGATGAAACTGGGAGGAGAAACCAGGGAAGGAGATGGAAGCTGAGGAGGGGCAGGGACAGCACTTGAAGTGCCAATTAATCAAACCTGGGCACTCAAATTGGATAAAGACCTAAGAGAACTTGGGTGCTAAGACACAGGAAATGGTGACAGGACAGATCTAAGAAAGAACCTAGGCAAAAGGATGAGAAATGTTATGGAGAGATGAAGAGTGGAAATGGCTAAAAATAATCAACTGGAACAAAAAGTCAGAAGTCTGAGGCAACTGAAATTGGATGAAGATTACAAGAAGGAAAAGTACACTGTACTCTGGCACCTAGTGCTGTATCACTATCACCCAGCCAGCTCAAATAGCAGCCCTCTTATGTAGCCACAAAGGCTTTAAGCCCACAGTTTGGGAGGTCTGCCTTTTCCCTCTTCTCCCTGACAAAAGGAAATGATGCAGGCAGACAAACACAAAGCAACACAGAGACATGGAGACACAGAGCAAGGAATGAGCAGACACGCACACATGTACATATGTGAGTGCATTAAAACACAAGGAGGATTACAGATCAAACGTGGATTTTGTGTATAAAATAGATCTTTTAAGAGGAGTCACTGCATTAAAGAAACCTGTTACCTGTGAGACTGTGCTTAATTTACAGAGGTGACAAAAGGAAACACTGGAAAAGGTTGTGGATGGTTTGTAGAAGAATAAAAGCACTTAAGTTATAGCAACTGAGCAATGGCCTGCAAAAGAGCTGTAGTTTCATTTCTTCCATGAAGCTCCTTGATGACACTAGGCAGGGCACTATGTAAATTCTTTTTTTTTTTTTCCCCCTAGTTTTTAATCTTACTCTTAAAAGCCTGGAGTTTTCTCTGACCTGTAAAAATTCAGCCTTAATTTCTACATAGATTGTGCACTCACAACTGCAACAGAGTGAAGGAAGAACTGCAGTATCAGTGCAACCTTTTTAACATAGTTTGAGTATTTCTGAAACTCTTTCAATTTGCCATCAAAATTAGAAGATATAAATAAATTCAGCTTCTCTGGGGGAAAATTTAGCCTAAGATACATAACAAGGCCATATAAAAATATGCCTATTTAAAGAAATTTATAGACAAGCTATTCACATGTTCATTACAGTAAAAATATTATAGAAAACATCATACAGAAATGAGGAATTCCTTCTTTTCAGCAGTATCTGCATAGTCTACATACCTACACACTAAACAATAATGAAAAAATGGAATATTGAAGAGGTTTATACTAAGACAGCAATGTCCATCCTATGGACTGAATAGGTACAAACTGTTCTGCGTGTGACCATACAATTAAAGATGCATAATCAAGGCCTAGGCACAAAAGAAATTAATTGTGTGCAAAGGACACTAACTGTGTGCAAAGGATGTTAATTGTGTGCAGACAACCTGTCTTCTGAAATGGCCTTGCTTTGTGTTTTCATTTCACTGCCTTTAATAATGCACTCTTTTAAGAAAGATTTTGTAGATACATTACCCTGATTTAACAGAAAGTTAACATCATCCAAAGTCACTATATACACCCAATGACACATATAATTTACAAGGTAATAGAAGGGATGGAGTGACAAAAAACTCTGGATTATGTAGAGACATAAAAAAAAAAAGCAAGAATTTCCTGCCTTTAATACCTTCCTCATTAGTGAGCACCTCCTTAGTATTCCTTCCCCACTGACTGCAATCAGTACCTTATTGTTCATAATTCCTATTTCCTTGGCTGTTCCTAAATTGCACTCTCCAAATGGCACAAAGTCATCGTAAACAAAATCCTACATCTTCAGTTCACTAATTTTTGTAAATGGAGCTCAAACAAAGCAATTAGGTGGCATACATTGAAACTACCAGCTTGAACATTAATATCATTTCTTTCCTAATAAAAAAACTTGACATGTTTTATCTGGCTGGGGCTTTTAGCTTTTTTTTCAATTTGACTAAATTAGTCACTTACATGTATTTGTCCCACTGCTTCACCCTAGACATGGTATTCCCAAACACTATATAATTCTTTAACTCACTAGCCACTGACATAAATAAATAAGCCTCATGTCTTTCCATCTTGCTCCTTCACTGGTATTCCTCAGGCAAGCATTGTGAAGTGCAACATCTTGATGCTGAATTTAAAAACCTAAAATTACTGGTCAAGCACTGAAGCAGGTTATTCAGCTGTTGTTCTGAGCGTCAGGGAGGTGAGAGTAAGAAGGGCTGTTTGTTTTGGTTTTGCAGAATGCTGCCTCAGTAGCTTGTGAGGAAAAAAGCTGCCAAATTTTGTAATGAATTCCACAGAACATTAAGTCTGATGCTTAGCAGAAACCATAACTGTTAAGTAAATGATATCCTTTTGATGAATACCCTTATTTGAAAACAACATTGATTCTTCTAACCCTCTAGCAGTGTCCCAAAACAGATGTGCACAACTGCAAATTCTGTTTGCTTTCAGGTTTACGAAGTGTGATGACATTTTTACAATCCTGCATGAGCCCTTTTACCCAGGAGTAAAATAAAGCACAATAATTCTTCACCATCTGTTTGTTAATTTTGCATTCATTTAACTTTGCATTTTAAACTAATAATCATTTTCTTATAATATAGTTTGCTCCATTGGTAGAAATTACAGCTGTTCAATTAAAAAAGGAATGGTTTGTAACACAGTTTTCCTCTAAATAATTCCATTGCTCTTAATTATAGCAATGTTAGTGCCATCAAATGGAAAAGAGCTGCCAGAGATTAGTGTTATGCTTTATATGTCACAGATTCCCTTAGTAAATGTACTTATTTTCTTCTGTTCTAGCACCAATTCCTACTTGGTCTCTTTAACATTAAACCCATTTTTCTCCACTAAGAGATTCTGTGTGTTTTTTAACATTGTTATGTGTAAAGGTACAAACAATTAAATGAAGCTTCTGTTTCATTTGTGGCACAAAGTCAAACAAAGCACAGTCCTACCTCTTCATAATGCTTTTCCTTAATCTCTAATGACAGGACAATGAGGTTTTGATATTTACATTTCAGCTGGTTACAGCTAAACTAGGGCTGAAATAATGTCCTAAAAGCTTTTTCTCACCATGTTTACAGTCAAATGGGGAGATCCCATTCCTTTATCAAAAGTAATACCACATTGAAACAACATGAATAATACATCAGAGTTAGTGAAAGGGAAACAATTTGGGTCAACAAAAGATGTGGTGCTTGCAGAGAGAGCAGGAGCCAGTCTGAAATTCTGAGAGTTCTACTGTGGACTCTGTGTTATGCTCTGGACAGAGCATTTTCCACACAGACCAGGCTGTAAGGTCACAAGACCTAAACACAGACTGTCCCCACGCTGACACAGTGGAGAGTCCACTTCACTGAGGTTCCTGGGCTTAATCATCATCCTCATCTACAAATAAACTCCTCAAGAGACACAGGCTGCTCAGCTAATTCATGTAAGCAGTCCAGTAGTATTAGAGAGCTGATCAGATGGTTAAAACAATCAAGATGATTGCACTGTTTTCTAAAACTAATTTTATCTGATGGCACAGAAATCTCAGCATCAGCCGATATCCTAATGCTGTGACAGCGTTAACAATTCTGTCACAGTACTAGGATGAGTATTTTACTTAAAACACCCATAAGGCAAGAGATGGTTTACCACAAAATTGATTTATTTCAATGAAAGGAGTTCAGAAAAGGCTGAAAAACACTCAGCTAGTGCCTAAGACTGTAACAGAGCACTCACTTACAGAAAGGAACTTCCAGAAGCACCACACAGAACAAGCTCACATAAATGAGGAGTGAAAGTACAACCACACGTTAGTGAGATGCTCAGCTTCCAGTCCTGCCAGAATCCTGAGCATCCTGACCTTTCAGTTTCTCAGACGAGCGAGCATTGCTGCCAAGGCCGACCTTTACTGGGGGATTTATCCATCACAGTATTTTATTTCTGACAGGAAGCAAACATTCTGGAAGTGCCCAAGGCACATTCTGATGTGATGGATGTGTAATGGTAACAGTCTTCCCAATGATCTGCCATCTATTTCAAGTTTCTCTCATTAAAAAAACTCACCTGGTATGACATTTGAGAAAACTGAGACTCTTTCTTATTGAATGTATCAAACCCATTTACATTTTGGAAAATAAGCATTTCCCTCACAAAGCTCAAAGAATAATAATAACAATAACTGAAATGTCTTCTTGTGTCGTTTCTCCAGAAATTCTCTATTTGCTTTTAAAGGTTTATGATTTTTCAATACATCTCCCTGGAAATACCACACAAACACCACCTAATACTCTGTAACAACCTGCAGTAATTGAAAGGGAAAAAACCCTCAGTATTTGCTTGGATTGGGTATATAGATTCAGATTCATTATTTATTCTGCAGATTCTGTCATTCTTTCCACTTCCTTGCAAAGCAATTTCATACTGAAGCAGAGTGGACAAAATTTTTTTGAACTGAAAGGAAATATAGTATAAATTAAAAACTGCAAAGGGAAAGGCTAAATGTGGAAGTACTTGTAGTTTTATTAAATAAAGTGTGTCTACACTGCAACTTGAATACATGTATCTGAAGTGAGACCATGACACTGCAATATAGTGTATCAAGTTGTTTTACCCAAGTTAGATGCTTCAGGAAATAAATATTTATTTATTTCCTAACAGCTACTTTCCCTCCCTGATGTACTGAAGAGGAAAGTGACGTGTTTGTGGGAAACAGTATCACTGAAAACACACTAGTTAAAAAAGCTTATGTGAAGTGCTGCTTTGAGAACATGCCACTTCATCAGTTCTTCAATTAATATTATTTAATAGGATTCTTATAATTAATCATGACTATGACTCACGGAACACCTACACATTCATTACTGGCAGCAGACTTACTATTGTCTCCTTGATTTTTATTTCCAGGTCAGATCTGCAGAATGCAGAATGCAGAAGATAACTATATACATGAAAATAAACAGCATTAGTTCTTTCACATAAATTAATGACTATCAACAGCAGTCTATTAGGAAAAATAACTTTAATGCAAGTAATGTCTGTATTTCCCACTAAGGAGATGTACTTGCACAGGAAGGGCAGTTGCTCCACATTTGTGAAGATTCCTAAGATGCCTCTCTCATGCCTGATTTGCTCCATGTTATTAAAAAAACACTCAACGACACCTGCATTAATGGCACTACTTCATACTGATGTCTGCAATATTTATGCTCAATCTGCAACTCTGGGACAGAACTTAGACTAATGGAAGTCAATAACAAAATCTTCAGGGAGTTCAAAAGTATTTTTTGCTAATGGTTTGATTTTGCGAGCTGCTGAGTACACCAATCTCAGAAGTAGCTTTTAGGCTACTGCTTAAAAGCAAACTGATGCCAATAGACTAATATGAGTACTCCTAAGTTTGAAAGCATGTTTGTAAGATTTTTTTGAGGATGGGTGAAAACCCTAAATGAAAATCCACAATATTATTTATATTAATCAGGAAAAAAACTCAGACTTTTTTTGACTGGAATAATCAGAAACCCTTTATAATTCTAATTTCACTAAAGAGTCTGGACTGTAAAGCTCTCATTCAAAAAAAACCCATGTGACTCACATTCATGATAAATTTAACAGACATGCTTAAATAAAATACTATATAAAAGGAAAACTGCTGTGAAACCTAGATTAGAGTCAGTTGTGTAACACTAAGCAAACAATGCTACAGCTGAGCAAATACACCTACTAGTCCCACTGAGGTATTTTTTCCTTTTATTCCTGTGCTATATATTAAGGAAAAAGCTGCTGAAGAGACCTTTTTATTTCTATAATGCTCAAAGTATAATGAGGACTTGTCCTTGACTGAAACTAAGCAGTATTAACTCCAAAAGACTGATTAGTCTTTTTTCATAAGTATAACCATCACACAAAAGGCAAAATTAGACCCTTGAGCACCAACAATAAAAAACCCCAGATTAGCTATGGAAAAGACCGAATATAAAATATTTAAATCAGAAGCAACCATGAGTGAGGTGGTAATAGGGTTGGAAAACAAGGGCTGCATTAAAACACCTACAAAGGTGAGGAGATTGGTGGTACTTCCACACTTCCATGTGTAAATTTTTATAAACTTACTGCTGGCATATTGGTTAAGAGATAGGTATGGTTTCCTGATTTTTTAAATACATACAGAGCTCCAGTTTTCTTATTTACTGAAAATATTAATGGCATAATAATTTAAATAAATTTGTTAATATTTCCATGCATTTTAAAATGAGATTTTATTTCCTTGTTCCCCATTCAGAGCTGGGGGGCATTCCACTGACATTTTCTCTCTTTTGTAGACATTGAAGGACTTTACCATTGTTGCTGAGCACAGAAGGACAGGAGAAAAGGAGAGCCCAAGTATCTGCATTCTCATTTTCCACAGCAAAGCCCCAAAATGGGTCAGTCCCACCAGCAAAATGACACATTACCAAGGAAGAAGGTACATTCTTGACTGGAGAGGCAGTGTGATTTTCCTTTAGTGGGTTTTCTTTGCTCTTCAGAGATCAGGCTCTCTCTAGTTTTAACACATAACCCTCACCCCAGACTATAAAACCCTGCAATGGATTGTAAGTGAACTACCATGCCATTGCATTAATGCTCAGAGTAACATTTATGAAATACACCAAGGGAAGTGGGGAGAGGGAAAAAAAAGACAATTTCTTTTGACATATTATGAAAAAGAGTGTTTTCTACTCAAGTCATGCAAAAGGAAGAAAAGGTCTTTGTGAAACACACTTCAACAGTTTGGAACATACACTGCACAATTTCACTTCAGAGCTTTCAGTAAACTGTTAGCGAATAAAGAAAACCTGCACTGGAAATTCCTCCAGGAACACAGGCCCTTTCATGTTTCTCAGCAAGGCTCTTCGGCTTTCATTCCTGGGCTGTTGCTGTTTCTCAGTCTCTTTCTGTGCCCCCAGTCCATTTTGTCTGGTTCCTACACCTCAGCCTGCCCTCAGTGCCTTATCACCTACTCAGCATCAAAGCCCTCTCAGAAATGTTTCTGTAGCCATGATCTCTCTCCTAATTCTGGTACCCACCTATCCTACATCTAGAGTTCAAGAAAGGTGCATTTTTCAAAGCATTCACCTTGAAAACAACTCATACTGAAAATTCTTAGGCTGACTCTGCTTTCCCACTTGAGTGTCATGGGAGCGCTCCCAGGGCGAGCTCCCTGGAACCTCCTCCTGGCTCCAGAGCAGGAACCCACCTGCACCACTGCTCTGGGAGCAGAAACAATGATCAGGCTGAAATATCAAACACTTCCCCCTTCAGATGAAGCCACACAAACCATCTTAAGGAAAGACACTTAGTGCTGCCTAAATAACCCAAGTACTTTCCTCTCTCGTTTGCTGCAGTATTCCACAAATGCAGTTATATTGGGAAAGATCATTTAGGTAGATTCACCTGCCAGAAATGACACTGTGCTTCTGTTCAGACATGCAGAACTCTAGGGGACACAGAGCAATGGTAGTAAGACAAATTGCATCTGTGCGCTGGAAAGAAGTGAGAGTTTAGGAAAAGTTCTGTCTCACTGTGAAAAAAAGCTTATTACTCAAACCTAAAACATATCTACTAGAATCCATGCACTGGTCATTGTCCCTGGCAAGGGAAGCTCTAGAACTTGGTTCTTATGGCCCAAATAAGGAACAAGACACAGTTCTACTCTGAGCACTGAGTTCCAATGTGCACTGACAGTACCACTTGATCTGCACACAAATTCACGGAATTTTTTTTTTTATATACTTGGAAACAAATAGGTAGGAATATAAACATAGATGCTGTTTCACAGCAGGTTTGTGACAAAGCACATCAAAAGAAAAATCTCAAAAGAAAACTTGTTTAAGAATGTGCATCTTTTGTTCTGCTTCATCTGAGACGGCAAATTCTTCTCTGAACTGCGATTCACAAATTAAAGCCTGCCTTCCTCTTGTAAATACAATAAACATGATGAAGACAATATAAAAAAAATAATGATAGCTAGATAAGTTTCACATGATCATGTGCTCCTTTTCCCAGGCAACAGGTCAGAACCACACTGATAACGGGTTATCAAAGAAGGAACTACTACAGAGACCGGAAAGTGACATTTAAGTATCTGCAATTGATAAGAATCAAACTCCATAAACAAGTACCCAGAAAAAGCTCTGAATCAAACACTTTGCTGATATTTGGTATATTGATACTCTACTGTACATTAGCACATAAACAGATCAGTGTTTTGTTTTTTTAAAAAAGGAACATCTTTTGTTTCTCGAGATGCTGACTTCAAAAAGTGCTAAATTGGAAATGTGTCATATAGTCTTGAAATAAGTATTTCTTCATAATCCTAATAAACTTTTCCACTTGTAAAAATCCCACAGACCTTAACAGGCTGAAGCGTAGTAGTGGCTTTACTGGAATGCTAATAATAAAAATGTTTAATTATGGGAAAATTACATTAAAATTCTGTTATTTTAAATTAAATTTTGGCTAGGGAAAAAGCCTCATATTCCTCAGATTATTTTAGAAACAAAATTTTAATTAAATATTTTCAGTTTAATACTGTAGCTTTGTATGCCTTTATTTTTTTTCACTGGCTGGCTGACTTGGAAAGTTACTTAATGATAACAGAGTATCTCACACCTCTCACACCACATTGTATAAACCTGAAGTATCAATCCATCTAACAAATGGTAGGGGGAAAGAAAAAGCTCTTCACTTAATAAACCTCAATTACATTGCAAAAATTAACCCTTACTAACAACCAGTCCCTCAGCCATGTACCCAAACCTACCCAAGTATCAAAGTATTTAGAGGTGAACAATTACCTCAAAAAGACTAGGAAAATAAATAAGGGGTTTTTCTCAATAAATGGAAAATTCAAAATGAAAATAATTTCCAGACTCCTTCAATCATCAGAATTGTTTAGCCTTTACCTTAGCCACGTATTTCCCATGTGTTACTGCCTCTCACTCTATGACCATAACTATTCAGACAGACCAGTCTGGTTTATAGTAATCCTTACAAACTTTTTAAATACACCACTGAAGATTCACATACAAGTGTGGAGTCTAATTATATCCCAAGGTATCCATAATTTAGGTACCAAATAATTACAAAAAATGTACTAGAAGAAGAGAATCTCAAAGCTCTTAATTTGCATTTACTCAGTTTTAACTAATACTTCATTGTCTTAAATACCAACAGGGATTTAGAAAAATGTATTTTATTTTGTTCTAGAAAATGTGGTCTCGGTCTCTCAGACAACTGGAGAAATGGAAACTATGTTTTGAAAGCTGAGTCCTTAAGTCTGTACCTTCAAAGGTGCTGTGTTTTGATAGGTAACAAAACTCTTCTGCCAGAACTGTAATTTACATTTTTCTATTCTATGTTTCACTGCAGAAGAAAAAATAGTATCACAGAGTCAAAGAGGGTCTGGGTTAGAAGGGACATTAAAGATCCTCCAGTTCCAACCCCCTGCCATGTGCAGGGACACGTTCCAGCAGACCAGGCTGGATGCTGGTCAAAGGATCCATCCAACAGTTCCAGGCATGGGGCAGCCACAGCTTCTCTGGGCAACCTGTTCCAATCCTTACCCCCCTCACAGGGAAGAATTGCTTCCACTCTAAATCCAGTCTAAACCTCCTCTCTGTTTGAAGCCATACCCCCCTGCCTTCCCCAATACGTGGAGCTTTGAGCAACCTGGCTGGAAGGTGTCCCTGCCCATGGCAGGGGAGTTGGAACTGGATGATCTTTAATGTCCCTTCCAACCCAAATCATTCTGTGATTCTGCGACCTCAAATGAGCAATGCTCTTGTTATGGTAAAGTTTATTTTGGTTCAAATGAAAGAATACTTTAATTACTGTTCACTTGACAATGCTAATGAGAATTCATTTGTAGATCTTACTGAGCACCAAATATCTGCTCCCAAGCTGCTGGACCTGCAAAAAATCTGAACACACAGAGGTCTCATGGCAGCTCTGTAACCTGAACAGATTTATCAAAGCTGTACTGACATCATTTATGGTATACAAAGGTGTTCCAGAAGAATTACCCATGTAAATCAGAGCCAACTATGACAATTTTAAGATACCTCAGCTGCTTTCCAGAACTTGGGAAATACAGCTATAAAATAATTGACATAGACTTTCTGATGCCATTTGCAAGCTCTAAGAACAATTCACATTCTTTGAGACAACAAGAATCTGACTTTAGGTAACCAAAATCCAAACCATTATGGAAAAGAATAAATCACAGAAAATAATTTACAATGTTAAACTATCCCCAAAGTTGTACCCTCAGTCAGTAAGGTCTTTTAAAAACAATGATTATCCTCATCAGCAGAGAAATGGCTACAGATCTCTAGAGAAACTCCAAATAACAAGGTAATTCATGGAAAACTTCAACAGACTATGGCCCCTTCTGCTGAACTGTTACAGTATGTCTCAAACATGCCAGGAAATGAATGAAACTACCAAACTGACCTAAAGCACATGCAAGTGTTTTCTTGGTAAGACATATGTCGCTATTTCTCCAGTCTCTTTCTCTAGCACCTTCTGCACTGGAGTTCTCTAAGAGACAGAAACCCATAAAAAAAAAGTAGATGTTATTTTGGAAGAAAACTTCCTGCAGTACTTCCTCAGTTGCAGGACAAAAGCAATTACAGGAAAAAAAACTCGATAAGATAAAATCAGAAGCCACTCCCAGCAGCCAGGTAGTCCCTCCCAAGCTGTAGTGAAGGGAGATGAGGAGAAGCCAAGTGCCTGCTGTGTGCAAAAGCACCATAAAAAACTCAAGGGTTGAATACCAGAGGAGCTCATTTAGTTTCTTGCTACAAAGCTCGATCTTGAAAATGGGCAAATGCAGAGCACACTGCCTAGAAATGAAGATATAAATTAAGATATAAATTAAGATAATAATTAAGGTATAAATTAAGATATATTACATTCTCTTAATGCATTTTTCTCTGGATTTAAGAATTAATCATTCCTCCAATAATGAAAAAGGAGGAAGGCAACTTTTAAAGCATCAAAGAACTGCAAATCCTCCACTCCATCTAGAAAAACCCTACATGACTCCATGCTTTGTTCAGGTTAGGACACACACGAAGCCAACACAATCCCTACATTCAGGATTCTGTCATCTAAGCCATTTCTCACAGTTTTTCTCAACAAAAAGTAAAACTAAATGAAAAATTGCTGGGGTTAAATGGGCACAATCCTCCCCCGTGTATGAAGTTAGCAGTACATTAGGATGCTGATGCTCACTTTTACACCCAAGGAACAACAGAAGGAAGTATCATTTTAGCCAAACTGGTTTTCAACTTGAAGTAGCACAAATAAAACACACCACAAAAAACAAGGACAATTTTCAACAAGATGAGAAGAGCACTGAGATCAAGAAGTGAAGATACATTCAAAATATGGACAGTTTCAGAAGATGTATAATCGTGTTCCCCATCTTTACCATCACCTTATTTCTTTCTGATCTACCTTGGTAGGGTAGGATTCATGCTAGAATCAAGTCTCAGGCAAAGAATTTAAAACAGACATTTCATTACTATCATGTTTCTCCTATTCAATCTTCAAGCAGATAGGAACCTCTTTCTTGGTTTCCACCAACACTGATTTTTTTGACTTTTGTGTCCTTGACCACGTCTCCCAAACCTTGAAACTGCTTCCTACATCTTATCAGAAGAGAAAGCTGGCTGGGAAAGCTACCCTTGCCATCCTTTCTTGTGGCCAGTTTGTTCAAAAGTATTTTAAACACATTATCTACTTCCTTAAACTCACTTTCTTTACTGAGCTATTTACACACTGGGGAAAAGAAACCAGTCCACCTCATTTGGAACTCTGCAGCATACACAGTAGCTATGGCTAGACAATGTAAGCCAGGCAAACTGGCAAGCTTTTATTTTTCCTCAGCTGACCACAGACAAACAGCAACCAACTCAATGCAAAATGAACATCATAAACTACTATTTAAAAATACCTGAAAATATTTCAGGAATCACTATTTCAGAAACCAGTCTTGTTAAAAGCTGAACAAATGCAAGACTTAAAGGCCTCTATATTTTACATGATAATAATGTAAGTTCACATTTCCAGATATCAAAAAGCAGGAGAGTTACAAAAGTATAAGACTGAAACCAAAAAATACAAGAAAAAGCTGTAAACTCCACTTGTTCACATCTATTGTATTTTTCCAAGGACAAAACCCTAATTTCTGTTCGATCAGATTCTTTTCCTTACTTTATCTTATTAATCTGCAATTCACATTGTTTTTGCATCTTACACTAAGATGCTGTAGAAGCACCAATAAAAGTCTATCTTCCTGAAGCTAACAACAGTTTCTTTACTACAAACCTTATATACTGAGAAAAACACTTATGAATGGTAAGAAAATTGAGTTAAGTTCCAGATCAAACAAATGTCTTGAACTTTTGTCTCCCCCACTTATATTTTGAAGAGCTGTTTTCTTTCAAACCTTGAAACAAAATTACTCCCAAACCCCATGAAATGCTATTAAAGTAGTGGGGGAAGGCACTGCCACATTGGGGTGCTGAAGCTCTACCTTACACACTGTACCAGGATAATGAGGTGAATTCTTAGGAGTCATCCTGAGAAAAGCTCTGGCACTAGGTTTGTCACCAAGATCACCAGTCCTTCCTTATGACCTCCTAAACTTAGAAAGCAATGCTGAGAAAACCCGTGGCTCTCCCTTGCTGAGATAAGCAAGACAAGCAATGAAATGAAGTGAGGCAGCCCACCACAGATCTGACTGTATATTCCAGCTTTTGTGCTTTGCCACAAACCAATGTGATACACAGGATTTCAAACACCTCACAGATGCAGGTTTGTGCACTCATGAATAGTAAAGAATGACAAACCCCAGACTTTGAAAGAAAGACAAAGAATCCACCCCTGTCTAGACACAAATACATGAAACAAACTGGTCAGGTGCCTTTGCCAGGCCTTCAATGAGCAAATCAAAAGAAGTGAAGAAGAAAGACACGCTAAGCAGGGTATTTTGTGAGGCATTCACAGATTCTGAGATCTCTGTAGTGCCATGTTTTAAACCTTCAGCAAACAAGTGCCCAGAAGAAAATCAAAATGGATAAAATACGTATTTTGGAACAGGTCAGTGAAGTATGTCCACACAAGCTTTACTAATGCAATCACAAGTTCAGTGAAGCCAAATGGACATCTCAACTGGTAAACAGAATAATAAGAAACACTGTCATATCCAGTTAAAGCAGATTTGCAAACAATAGGCAGCCTAACTAATGAGAAACATGGATGTAGCTTACAAATTAGACTCCCTCAAGGTAAGAACAGGCCCAAAATATTCTCCAAAAACTGAAAGCTCTAAACCAATGGACTATATTACCAAAAGCTGGTTACACTTCAAATATGCATTTTTACATGAACAAAAGGAAAAGAAAATGTACTTTTTCCCAGTAAAGATGTCAGTGCTGCAGACCACATCACAAACCAGTTCCTCGTGCCAAAAGGACTTCCAAAAAGACAGAAATCCCCTACCAAGCAAACAACAACAAACCCAAAGCAAATTTGGTGGCAAACAGAGAAAAGAGCATACAGCTTTGTTTTATTTAAACTATTTTTCTGAGCACATAGCTGCACTTGCATGGCCAACAGATTTCAGAACATCTGAACAGAACTTTTCTCTTAAAATGCAGGAACATCCCACTGAAAGAAGCCCAAATGAAAAGAAGCACGAGATACTGCAAACATCAACACTTACTTTCAATTAATTAATTTACCTTTCATTCTAAACTTTTAAAAAGTAACTCACACAAAGATGAGCTTTTCCACTACCAAACGAAACAATCAAGACCCTATACTTCTCTCTGCTTTCTTAATCTAAGTAACAAGTTAAAAATTAGTGGAGAAATTATTACCAAGCACTACAGCCTGGACACAAGCAAACATAGGATTACTTGGGCTCCAAGCCAGTTCCACACAAACTCCCTGAGCAATCATTACACCTCTTTGTATTGAAGAACAGAGAACTACAGAAGAGGTTGGTCCTTATTTTTCCAAAAACTAAACTAAACTAAACTAAACTAACATAAAAAGCAAAGAAATCCCTGGTGTGATAGAGGGATAAAGAAGTCCAATTCCATCTATCTATTCCTCTACAATCACAGTTGTGCCTTTACTCAGCTCTCCCTGGGGATATAAGGAAGGATAAAAGAGAATAACCAAATCAGCATCATTATTTGTGGAACTGAATTAACTGAGCTAGACCATACCTTGGACCGGGTTCCTGACATGGAGGGAATAAACCTGAGGCCTTGGGGGTGGGGTGCTGGGGAGATGCTGATGGAGTCAATCCATAATAGGTCATGTCCCAGTCACAACTGGACCCCTGCCCTCGGTACCCCTATACATTGTGAAGATCACCATGCCCTTGGGTGTTTGGAGCTCGCCCCCAGAACCTGCAGTTTCTGCAATTTGTTATTTTACCACCATTAAAGCTTTTCAGGCAAATCCATCATTCCCATCCCTCTATTTTGCCGGACCAGTCCCAGGGTCACAGAGAGCCGACTGTGAAAACTCTTCACTGGCTGACTGCTGGACTACACAAAGTAAGTTTTTCAATGGCTTCAGCAAAGACTGAATAGAAAATACACAGAATGGCACTCTATTCAAACTCCTCTCTCTGCATTGCCATGAAACATGTGCAACAGGGGGATCTAAACGTTACTTGCAGAATTTGAAAGAATCCGTAGGGAAGATTCAGCACAGCCCATGAAAAGAACAGGTCAAAACAGAAACTGCAACACCAGAGATGTTCATTCTTCAAAAAGTTTGTAGTTAAGTAATTCCATTGTAAACATCTGTGCAAAACTTGAAAAGGTACTGATGACAAAGGTGAGGCACCATCACCATGAGCATAGGGGATGAGCAAGGTACTGAACAGAAAGAAATTAAACTGAAGTAACAAAAACAGGATGAAATTCAATACAGCGAAACACAAACTTGAACAGCTCAACCAGGACTTCAGTTAGAAGAAATTACTAGACAAGAATGAGCTGATCACAAAATGACTGTAAGCCAAAAACAAAGGGGCAAGAACCTTTCAGCAGTGAGATTTTAAAAAAAAAAGTACTCAATTTTGAGTATTTCAATTCTTACTGTCATTTTTTATACATACATGCACACACACACACACAAATATTTTAACGTTTTCAAGCTCATCTAGAGCTTAATAGTGTCAGGTTCACTCATTTTGAATAGTCTTATTTTGAAAGCAGAAACACAGAAATTAAGTAAATTATTCAAAACAAAGCATTTACCTAATATGAATACAAGAAGGTGCAAAGAAAGGTGTGTTCTATGGCTTGTATTGAAAAACTGATGTAAAGCATCATTTTAGTCAAAATGCTGTAGAACATGTACTGGTATCTTATACCAAATTTTTTTGTTCTATTATAATGCATGAAAAGCGAGAATACTCAAGTGAAAAAAGGCCTAAGCATAACCATGGGAAAACCACAAAAAAATTACAAAGATTTGTTCATATCATGGCTGATTTAATATAAAAAACAATACCATTATTAAAAATCCCTCTTGGGCATTATTAAATATGACCAAAAAAATACAGGTACATGTGGCAAAACCAATGTGAAATACATCTCCAACATTTCAAAATGGTACCAGAATATGACACCAGAACAAGTTCATCTTTTTCAAAGACATTACTACTTCACTTTAAAATATTAAATATTTATCTAAAAATTTATTTATTATTAGATTAAGTATTTCTATGAGTATTTAGAGTATCAACCTAAGTTTCATAGCAAACACCAGTTTTTTTATACTAACCTGCTTTTTGAAACTGGCATGAAAGTAATTCAGTAATAGTAATTTTTAGTATATTTGAGTCATGTAATTTCAGGATATAAATTGGTACAATAAATATTTCCTCTATCAGAGTATTTACTGATTAAATTCAACTTTTCTTTTGTCTCTAATTTGTTTTGGTCAGTCTGGTTCTTCCTACCTTCCTACCTATTCTAGTTACCTGAAAACTAATTAATGATATATTCCATGCAACTCCAGAAAACTTTTTAATAAATTGCAACAGAAGTTTTTAGCACGAGGATCTGCCCAAGGACACCTTATTATCCTTATAAATGGGAGCTCAGAGATCCATACCTGGATATTTTTAGTCACACTTGCATTCGTCTTTTGTATTGCATTTGTCTTTTTATCAACCCTACCCACCCTGTTTTCTTATAGACTTGAGCATTCAAGTGTTTTTACTCACTTCTGTGCTCCCTGAGACAACAGCTTTGTCCACGTTCAGCGATACCTGCTCTTCAGTCTGGCAGACTCCCACAGACCACTCCGCACAGCGGTGATGAGCCCAGCAGTGACCTGGTGTGTGCAGAGAGAGAAAGGGCCAGGGTTGGACAGCTCTGTCAAGCACTTCCTCCAAGTATGGAACTCAGTTCTGGCAGTAAATACTTGCCAGAAAAAACAGAGAATTCTTCTCCCCCTTTTTCTTTTTCTTGTTGCAGCACTGAAAACCCGTATTAACATACACTGAATATACTGCAGTTACTATCAGACACTAAAAGCTGCAATTTTGTTTTATATACAACATACTTTTTTTATCTGTCTATAGTTTTCAAGTGCCTGATCATGTAATCATAGCACTGGGGTGCACAGCATTCTTTAACTTTGATTCTACATTCAATGCTTGTGTGACACACACAGACACAAAGAGTTCCATTTGACCTTATATATCACTGCACATAACATTTCCCTAAGTTTGTACTCTTTAATTTATGATTCCCAAGGAGTAGATATCTGTGTGTTCATGTAAAATATGCTCATATGATGCTTTAGGAATCTACACAAAGTGTTTAAAAGTTGAAATATAGCATGAATAGAAACTCATATAAATGACTGAGAAAATAGTATCAATGCAACAAACACAGTATTAGAGAAGCACCTACCTAACAAAAAAAAAAATCAGAATTTGTAGAATTCAAAATGTAACTTTTACAAGTTTCTAATTCAATTCTGGGAAAAAAATGCAAATTATGTATACTTCCAAAGGAATTCTCTGACTGCTTTATACAGGAATTAGAAAAGATGGTTTAGACTAGCTCTTGAAATTAGTTATCAGCCAACTTAATAATTCAAGCTACAAAAAACAATCCCAAAAAATCTCTGTAAGGGTTTGGGAAGCGTCATTTGCAAATAATAGAAACTTTAAACATGTAGATTGATAAATCTTCGCCCACCCATTTACACACACTACAGTAAAACTATTTAAACAAAACCATTGGATTTAATTTTTTCCTTTTAATTAGACCTTGAAACAAATTTCCCTACTCATGAAAGACTGGCATTTTTGTTATTACATAAATGTATTTCTATTTTTTGGAGCAAAATATGTGAATGGACTACTGGCATCAAAGCATTTGGACACAGATGCCTCCTGAAAAAGTAATTAATAACTTAATTATAGAGAAGTTCAATTGAAATGAAAGAGCAGATGATAAACCATACATTTTTCTGACAGAAAACCTGCATATTCTGGAAACAAGCACATGCATTATGCCTCTACTGCTCTAATGATGCTGCTCTTTTAAATCTTCTGTTCCATTGTTTCCAATAATATTTGCAGCAGGAGATCAGGTAACGTCATAGGATTAAGATTTTTGAGAATTATATTAAGCTGTGCCTCATTCCTTTTCCCTATTCTCCCCAAAACAGAATCATGGTACTGAAGGTATTACTACTTGAACACCAGTTCTGCAGCAGATTACAAACATCTTCCACATAAAGGTGAGGATTCTCTTCTCTGGAGAGAAGACTAAAAAACCACAATCTGACATGGGCAAAAGCTACCAAAGCACCATCAAAGACTGGACAAACACCACAGCCACAAAAAACCAACAGCTGGAAAATTTTACTCATGTCACTGTGGCTACTGTACTGCTACTGGACAGGGAGAAAAGAGTAACAATGGATCTTACCTGTTGGCTCAAATAAGGCTTGAACATCAATGTCATCTGGTAAGCCAACTAAACTGAGTTCATCCCAGAATTTGACAACCTGATCGTCAGAAGCAGTTTGGGTGCTTACACTTGTACATGATGCTATACTCGATCGAGATCTGTATCAGGAAGCAGAAAAACAAATTTAGAAGTGACCACATTCTTTGTTCAACTAGCCAGACACTAACAAATGATCCAAAACTTGCAGCAAGTGAGTAAAATGTTTTCCTCATATCATGAAAAATAAATCAACATGAACTAAAGTCTTGCATATATTTTATCCCAACACTTTCCCCAGTAACGGTTTCCAGTTCAAGCTGCTATTCAGTAAACAAGCCTGCTCTCTTCCAGTTCTTCAGGACACACACACTTCTTTAAGTTTGATTCTATACATATTAAAACTTGCCCAACCCTTGGAATTGAGAATGAGGTAACAACATTCAGAAGCGAGGTGCTTATAGATAATACTACAGCTGTGGGGGGAAGGTAGAAAAAACACCAGGAGTTGAAAATCTGTTTGGAAATAAACATCTTTATACAATGTCATCAGATGTTAGGTGGGGGTGAGGTGGAGGAAAAGGCAGGGGGGGAGAGAAGGGGAGGGAGATTAAAAAATGCAGTGATATAAAGATTACTATATTGTACTAGTTTATAACCTCATTGAATTGTTCCCCAAATTCTAATCTCAACAGAAAACAATTCACACAACTCAGATTACTGCATTTTAAAAAAACAGAAGCGATGACTCTACATTTCCTGCAGGCTAAAGAATATCTTAGACATCTAAGGGTGTGCATCTAGGCCTACTGATAAGAGACCTGATCACTGATGCCTCAACAATTGGTAGGAAAGGTGGTGCTGCATTTTCCATTAAGGTTCTTTGAACTTGATTATTCTCTGCTATTAATAACTCAATTGTATGCATTTGTCAATTGATATAGTAACTACTGGAATTTTTACCTGTGATAATTGTGCTTTCCTGAAAACTTTGCTCTGCTTCAGTCATTACATTCATAAATAAATACATTTTAAAACCCCTTAGTTTATGGGAAAAAGAGTAACATCTCTCTTGTACCACACAGGAAAACTTAAAAGTTTTTTATTACTACATGGTAACTTCATGGCCTGCGTAATTTAAAAAAAAAAAATCTACCCCAAAGCCTATTAATTGTGACACTATCAACATCTAAAACCTCCTTAAAAAGCAGTATGTTCTGTTTGACAAAACTGGTTGCTCAACACCATTCATGTCCACTGGAATTACAGAATAGTTTAGGTTAGAAAGGATCTTGTTCCAACCCTCCTACAATGGCCAGAGACATCTTCCACTGTCCCAGGTTGCTCTAAGCTCTGTCCAACCTGCCCTTGAACACTTCCAAGGAGGGAGCACCAACAACTGTTCTGGGCAGCCTGTGCCAACGCTTCACATGAACTTGGAGCCTCCTCTACCACCAAACTGCTACTCACAACACCGAAGCTTAAAGGATTTTTAAGAAAAACTAAATCCCAACTGACAAGGCATTTTTCTGCATAAAAAAGCTTTCTCACACTATCAAACCAATCCATTTACAGAACTTCTCAATTTACTCTACAATCTCATCCTGCATAGAAACACTTTCCACAGATTTCTCTGAAAATATTATTTCATATACCTATAGAATACAGCCTGAGGCGAGGGTGTTACTTTTATTAGCTTCAAGAAAAGCCACTTTTCTGTATCAGCATTACACAATGTGCACTTTTCCACCACCAACACAATGACAAAAACATACAATGTGCACCCAAGCAACCTCAGCGAGTGCAGAACACTCTCAGAAGCTTCTGCGGCAGCAGCACAGCCACTGACAGGTCTGACTCAGGGAGTCTGGCAGAGCCAGCAGCTGCCTCCTTCACTGTTTCCCTCCCGGGCTGGGAGTCAATCCCCAAATGCCCGGTCTTGCCCCACATCACCCGTGGCTCTGCATCCCTGCCCCACATCATCACCACCCCACACTGCCCACGGTTCTGGATCACGATCCCACCCTCGACCCCTCATCTTCGCGTCACCCACAGCTCCACCTCACCACCCTCATCACCACCCTGTACCACTGTAACACATCACCATCCTACACCACTGTAACACATCACCCTTCAGCACCACTGTAACACAGCACCATCCTGCACCACTGTAACACAGCACCATCCTGCACCACTGTAACACATCACCATCCCACACCACTGTAACACATCACCCTTCAGCACCACTGTAACACATCACCATCCCACACCACTGTAACACAGCACCATCCTGCACCACTGTAACACATCACCATCCCACACCACTGTAACACATCACCCTTCAGCACCACTGTAACACAGCACCATCCTGCACCACTGTAACACAGCACCATCCTGCACCACTGTAACACAGCACCATCCTGCACCACTGTAACACATCACCCTTCAGCACCACTGTAACACATCACCCTTCAACATCACTGTAACACATCACCATCCTGCACCACTGTAACACATCACCCTTCAGCACCACTGTAACACATCACCCTTCAGCATCACTGTAACACATCACCACCCTGTACCACTGTAACACATCACCATCCCACACCACTGTAACACATCACCATCCTACACCACTGTAACACAGCACCATCCCACACCACTGTAACACAGCACCATCCCACACCACTGTAACACATTACCATCCAGAATCACTGTAACACATCACCATTCCACATCACACCTTGCCCTCTGCCCCACAATGCCCTCAACAACACATCACCAACCCACATCACCAGTACCACCCTTGACGCTGCACCACCCTCAACCCCACACTGCCCACGGCTCCACATCACCACAGCACCCTCAACCCTGCACCACCCACAGCCCCTCAACACCCACAGCCCTGCACCACCCTCAACCCTGCACCTCCCACAGCCCCTTCACCACCCTCAATCCCACACCACCTACAGCTTCTCACCACCCTCAACCCCACAATGCCCAAACCATAGCTGTGGCCTGTAGCCCTGCATGGCCACTGGCTCCCCTCATGCTTCCCTAGGGTTGCAGCGGCTCTGTCACACAGACAGCACTGAGTGATCCCACATTCACCATCAATCCTGAATGACTCCAAGTCAACAAAAGTCCCCAGTGACAGGACCCCCACACCCATGAAGACATGGCCCTGATCTGCCCCATCCCAGTGCCCTCGCCAGACACACCATGTACTGAGCACCCTCCACTGTGGGGCCAGGAATGCCCCTGCCATCCCTCACAGTCACTGAGAGGCCTGAGGACCATGAGCAAAGCCCCCTGTCTAGGAGAGCTGCCAGCAAACCCCACTCCTGCAGGGCAGGAACCATGGCTGTGTGCCCTCAACAGAGCTGGCACCACGGTGAGAGCCAGGGCAGGATGGCAAGAGGAGAGGCTCCAATCAGGGGGGCAGAGGCTACCCATTACTCCAGGCTACACAACACATGAAGCGTCAGAAATCCATCCTCTTCCACCCTTCATGTGTACTTTTACTTCAGCATCACAAGTAGATCTGTGCTTTACAGTAGCTATGTCTCTTTTCTGTGTTCTTCCAGAGTGAAGATTCTCACTTGGGAAAGAAACAAACCCATTTTTAAAAAGCAGAAGAGACAGCCACTGCTATACTGCTCACGTGTTGGTTGCTCTGGGGCTGTTTTTAGTTCAGTTTTCGTATGCATTGATTTTCTTTACAAACATTAATATTAAAAACCCACATTACACAAATACACAGTAGTTGCCTATTGTAGTACAGAACCAGTAAAGATCCTTCCTGAATTTTGTGCAAAATAAAAAATCTACATATTTATTATAGGACAGACTTACTTCTTCTGGCCTCTCTGTTTGCGCGGCACTGAGTTTTGCCTTGGAGTTCTGTCACAAGCTCCATCGGTGCTGTCGCTGGCTTCACTCTTATTTAAAGGCTGGTTTTTCCATGGGATAACATACCCAGGAGTGGGACCGAATTGTTTTAAGTCTCCTTGTCCTAATGAGCTCCGTTCTCCACAGTAACAAAAGGCGCAGAGTTGTTCGCTGTAAAGGGAAGATCATTACTTCTTTATTAGGGGAAAACCAGCAGAGGATACTCCATCGAAGAGTAAATTTCATGCTAATTTAACCCTTTATAATAAGACAATAAAATCTCCCACGTGCTGTCAGGTATCAGAATTCAGCATTCAGAAACACTATTTCCAGCTAATTAGCAGTTACAGTAAAATAACTTTTTCTTCTGTTCACAAAACTGCCTCATTAACAAAGCAAACAAAAAAATGTCCATGTTATATCCAAATTACTAGAATTTCCAAAATTCTGTGTGTCTAGACACTTGCTTGCTAAAAGGCATCAAAATGCTATGGAATACATACATTACATTATAGAACATTATAACACATACACCTTTCTGGAAGCACATACAGCTTATGTTTAACACAATGTGCAAATACTATGCTCTAAAAGGTTTACTAAAATGGAGAAAAATGGAATCATGAGAAAACCACAGCAGTGGCTACAGTCACACATGCCAAAGCACACCACATACACAAATCCAACCATCCTCATTTACTTCAATATTTAAAGACAAAATGATGTCTAAAAGTTTTACTGGAAGAAGTTTATATTTACAGAACTGTGACCGCTGCAATACCCTGTACCATTTGCAATTATGTTTTAACATGCACAACATAGTGACAGGATTGAAATGACAGCTCTGACAGCACTCCTTGTGTCACATCATATGGAAGCTACTGAAAAATATTTCTATAATAAACATACCCACAAACTTAAAATGTGAACTTCTGCAACTAATGCAGTTTGCATTAAAGGAAGGCCATTTAACACTTCTTTTTTTTTTTTTAATGCTTAAATGAGCAATTCTGTTTTCTTCGTATTTATGCCCCAAAGACCCCAAAAAGATGCCTCAGGGAATCAGGCACTTGGATAGAGGTTTAGTTATGCCTAGATTCCATTTAAATAGATTTCAGTGCATCTCCAAGGTGGCACATTTGGATTTGGGACACTCTGTGCTCTGTGAGTGAGAGGAGGAAAATGAAGTGGGAGGAAGAGAAAACCTTAAGGCTAAACTGCTGTAAAATATTTACTAAATTCTGGGGGAAAAAATAAAGCCTCCTGTGCTTTTCAGCCTGAAGAGACAAGAACAGCAACAGAAAAAAGTGTAAGTGGAAAAGGAAAGTTCCAGATCAGAAGAGAAAACCCTGAGAATCCAACAAAGCCGCTGATATTTGGTTTATCATACTCTGGGATGGCTCCTCTTGCTCTCACCACAGAGAAACAATAGGAACAAAGAAAAAGAAGAAAGAAACCTGAAGTTGTCTACTACTGCTGGTAATACCAGACAGTCAGATGCTAAGGAAAGGAGAAGAATTTCATGAGCCCAAAATGAAGCCAGAATGAAGCCAAATGCTTTTATTTATGGTTGACAGGTAGGATTGCACTTTCATTAAGGCAGATGGTGAGAACATGCAGGTTGGTGGGCAGATAAATTAAGTCCCATTCATGGTTCTGAAATTCCACTTTCCTATGGTACTGTTAGGAAACATCTGTCCTCATCTCATGGCCTGGGCTGCACATCCCTCACTGATCTGCCTCAACACACAACCAGCATGAGCCAGCACAACCCCCGGAGCTGATGGCAAATGTCTGACACGTTCCAGAAATCTTTAGAAAGAGATGTCCAAAGACAAAAAAATCCAAAGAAAATATGGATAAAGGTAGTGTGAGAGCAGTAAAAAATGAGTAGTTACACTGAACAGTACGTAAGTCTATTTCACAGCTAGCTTTCAGTGTGATAGAGCAACCAATACACTATTATTTGTCTGTCAGTGACTGTAACCACGGGACTGCCAGTGAAACCTGATCTGGCCTCACAAGCAGAGTTCCTAAGCAGGGAAAGCAAAGCTATTTATGCTGGTTGAGACTAGAGAGACTTGTGAGGAGAATTAAGAGATTTAAACAGGCAACACCACGGTATATAAATTACACTAGTTGCAAACACAAGATTATCCACAGTGGAATAAATAATTATTCATACATCCTGTTAGGACAGACTATCACTGCTCATTAAAAGACTTGAGAATAATTACAAACAAATAAACAACGCTCTTTAAAGTGGAGTTGTAGCAAATATGCAATAATATTAAAGTCTATAAAAGAGAAATATGAAACAGTAATTAAGAAAAAAAAAAAAACAACTAACTTTTCAAGTGGTATTATTTGAAAAGGCATACAGGAGTAAAGCTGGTATTTCTGGAGCCTGTAAGGCAGCTTCAGCATCACAACTTCCAGCAGTAGCTTTCTGCAAGCAGAGTGGAGTGAAACAACAGGAGCAGTGAGTTTCACAGCTACTCTGCAGCGTGGTGCAGACAGCTGTGGAGCTGTCAAGAATCATATGGCTTGTGCTACTGCTCCTGCTCCAGCAGAGCTGGGGAACGCAGCTGAACCGAGTGCTCACCATGGGGTGGGGGCTGGGGGAGCCTTCACTGCTCTGTTTGCACATGGATGCAGAAGTTAAAGACAGGAGCAGCAGAACGTGCCCAGAGCACTGCCAGAACACTGTGGGGCTGAGATAGAGGGGAGAGATTATACAAAGGGGGAAAAAAGGTTTCACAATTGCCAACAGAGGAAGCAGAGGGGCTTCAACTGTACCCACAGCCAGACACTCAAAAACACTCAGTGGCAGTCAAATCCCAGCCTCCTCTGGGATGCTGGAGAGACTCTCTGCAGGAAAGCCATGCTCCTCTGCCTCCTGACATGCCACAGCTGCTGGCTTGTCATGCCATACAAAGTGGCCATTTCCATCATGTTAGCCTTTTAGCTTTAAGTGCTCAGTAAATATTTTAAGTTATGTCTGTATGGGCAGAAGGTAGAGATTTTTTCCTATCATTCGAGGACTGCAGAAAGTACTTAACAAATCTACTTTCCATATGTCAATATGCAATTAGAGGATCTAAATCTGTGATGCAAGAAGAGCTCTCATACTGAAGATAACGAAATAGAGTTACTGGCAAATCTTAAGATCAAACCCTAGATCTGTTATCATAATTAACATATTTTAAGAACAGGATAATTCAAAATGGGATAAAAAGCAAGAGACGATGTGTCACAAATCTTTTTATAAGATACTAGGAAAAAAGAAGCTCATCAGTACTCAAATCATTTAAGATATATCTTAGGCTCTCCCAAAATATAAGTTCATCATTATCTATAACTTCAATTTAAATTACATATTTTCCCATGACAAATGCTACTTTCTTAGAAAAGTTTAAAGATCCAGAGGTGGTTTATTACCAGAAGGTGCTCCTATATCCACCTCATCCCAGAGGATTTCATAGATTTAAATGCACAGAAATTTTAATACATAACACTGATGAAAAACTGTGCTCAGAATGAACCAGACACACTGGGTTTTGGGGATGCAGTAAGAGGCAGAAAAGCTAGTAATAATGTCTGAAGCTAATGTCTGTTCCCACGGGAGGAGATCCAGACTTGGATCTTGTTTGAAGGATGCCCTTTCTAACAAGAAACATGTTGATCCCATCACTCTTTCACAGCCATTCTCTTTTACAGGTTCTTATTCCATCAGGTCAGTGTTTCTTCCTCACCCAGCATTTACTCAACCTCCTGACAAAAATCTAAAGTGCTATAATCCTCCCCTGTCCACATCCTGACAAAGGATAACAAAATGCCCTGCAGCCACTTAATCCTGAAGGAAAGGAGACCAGTCACTATTTCCTCTACTTGACTGATGACAGTCATCAGGACTCATCCTAAAACATAGACTTTCCCACTGAAACAACTTCATTTCAACACATGCAGTATTGGGCAACTAATTGCACAATATTAAATCACAACCAGAGGAGGAGAAACATCTGGTTTGCTTGCAAATAATCAGTCAGAGAATTAAGGTAAACCTGAGAGTCCTTCAAACTTATTTATTAACAGAATTAAGCCTTAGCATCAGGATTACCAACACCTGTAGTTGCACTTCCAGGAGTACAGAAGCAGAAGCCCCTCCTGAATCTTTCTGAGCTGGGAAATGGCACTGGCTAATCCTGTGTCAGCCAAAGCTCCTTGATAACAAGCAGACGTGGAGACTGGCTCATGCAAACACCTTTTGTTTATGCTGTGGCCCGTATCTCACAGATGTGCACTCGTGCCCACGTGAGCACTCTGCAGCTTCTGGAAATCTTCAGATGTGTCCACGGGAGGTTGTGTGACCCTCAAGAGTATCTCGCTCTCACTCTCCTGCCTGTTTTTCATACATGGGTAGAATGCACCACAAGCTGCAGTGATATGGAGCACTGTCATGCCCCCACATCTCCATGTGTACAGCTGGGGGAATAATCTTCATTCCTCATTCTCACAGGAATAACTTCCTTCCTTCCATATCTCCAGGGCTCCCACACAGCTGAATGCCAAGCCAGGCAGTGAGTGGCCTATGCTGAGCACATCTGTCAGGGAGATTCTTGAAGTTATCCAACGCTTTCAGTACTCAATGGTGAGGGTGGCAGGCTAAAGGAAATCCTGCAGCTGCCTGTTCTGCAGAGGGGTGTTAAAGGTGCCCTTCTTTCAGGAGAGCCCGCACAGGGGAATCCAAGCATCACACAGAGATGAAGAGGAGGATGTCAACAGCAGGAGAAATTCAAACTCTTGGATTCAGATCAAGGGATCCTCACCTTGTAACTTTCCTGAAATTCCTCCCAGCCTACTGTGGGGCTGATATTACCAGAAGAGTTTTGCTGTGCATTCACCTTTCCCAATTAATCATACTAAAACCAGGTTTAAGCAGGAAAAAACAATGGACTATATTTGAGAAAATGCAAGGCATGGCAATTCCAGTAAGATCCACTAGCTATAGCCACTGCCTCAACATTAAACACTTAAATTGCAGATGATCACTACTGCCATTTGCCATGACAACAATTGCACTAAAGTTAAAAAGAAACCCAACTCAGAAAGCACGAAGATCTCTTTCATTCAGGGTTTGGGTTGAAAAGGAAAGTGAAGAGGGTATCATGCGACTTTTGCTACAAATTTGTCTCAGTGGAATTATGCAATAATTTTCCTCAATGCCTGGAAATGCCTTCAGGATGTCTTTTTCACACACTACTTGTTACAGAGATTTACAATGTTTTTAACATCTATTTTTCACAATTAAAATTAAGCTCAATGCAGTGAAATGGACTATTTGGGAGCAAAACAGAACTTCAGAACATCATTTGTACTAATTACTGAAGCAGACTCATAAAAATTGGCCTTGAGAATTCTTCTTCCACCTAACCCTGTTAGTAGTTTTAACATATGCTAAAAGGCTAAGTTAAATGCTACAGGGGACCTGTACCATTTATTTAGCCCTGCCAAGCTGCACTAATGCACAAAATACCTTTGCTCTTGTTATATGTTGTGTTATTTAAAGTGATTTTCTCCTTAGTGAAGATGCACTGTTGTATCATTTATGTAAATTCAAATCAGTACCTGCAAGCTGCATTTTTAGTGAAGGAAAAAAACCCCAACATTTCTGACTTGAAACAATACTGGGGATCTCCATCGGTGTGAGTTCAAATAGATGTGAGATATTCACAGAGGTAAAGTTATTCTAAAACTCTGATTCAGAAGAAGCCAGCATCATCTAAATATTCTGTAATTATCTGGACCTCAATAATAACAAAGCTTGAAAAGAAAATACTGAAGAAACATCATTAGGTGAGGCATAACAGCTACACATTGATAAAGGACTAACAACCCAATAAATCACCCTTCTGAATGAAGGATACTAAGGACAGACAAGGATGGAAAGGACAAATGGAGACACCACAAACAGAAAGAAGAAAAAAAATCTATGCTAAAAGCTGTATTTAAGCATTTGACACAATCTCCTTCCAATAGGTAACTGAATCACAGAACAACCTGAAATTGTGAAGTGGCTTGACACTATTATACTATTACAGAGATTTGAGTTTCAAATAATTATTTAACTTATGCAGCACAATTCCTTTCAAAAAAGGAGGCGAGACAGAGCTCAATATGAACTTCAGGCAAAGAATTTTAGAAGTTTATACAAAGCAATTAAACTGCATTAGACAATAACTACTTTCCAATTTCGTCAAACCAGCACAGTTGGAGTTCTACAGCCATATAATCAACTTAATGACACTCTTCTCATTTGAATGAAAGAAAACATTACCCTCCAAACACAACCAAAACAACACATCTTATTGACATTTTGAAATTTAGAAAATACGCTCTTATTCACCACGAATTGTGTCAGCTTTAATTTAAACAAGTATTTAAAGCTCAGTTAGGGTTTAACATACCCTAGCTGCAAGAGGAGTTACCAGAATGCCAATGCTGAAAAAAGTGAATTTAGAGGTCTAATTCAAAGGCCCTCTAGATAATTCCTTAAGGTCCATGTGAACTGATTTGTACTCTCAAGTAACAATCCCCTACAGAATGCAATTTATTGTACCTGTAAAGTGGCAATTCATGCAATTCTGAGAGTTTTCTTCACCTCTGAGGGATAAAAGTCAAAGAATAAGAAGTCCTGTAGCTTCAACCTTCAGTATGCATCTGTGCCCAGAAAGTACTGTCTGTGTAAGCCAAATTTTCTCTTTTTGTAATTAAAAAATAATACACAGAATGGTTTGGGGTGGAGGGACTTCAAACACCATCCAGTTCCAATCCTCCTGCCAAGGCAGGGACACCTTCCACTACAACAGGCTGCTCAAAGCCCCATCCAGCCTGGCCTTGAAACTTTCAGGGATGGGGCAGCCACAGTCACACCCAATCCACATGGAGGTGCCAGCCTCTCTTGAAGGCAATTTCATACAAACACTAAGTAGGGTCTTACCATCTGAAAATTACTGAGACTTACCATTTAGCAAGCTGGTTTTAAACAGCAGTTTTTCAAGAAAGCTTCATCTAAGCAGGATAAGCAGAGGCACAGGGATACCAAAGAGGAGGCAGACATGGTACTATCCACACCCCCCAGTATTCAAGGCCTACCTGTGTCAACTGTGATTCCTCTACACTCATTCTCAGTTTCTCTTTCATGAACTTGCCCAGTCTGCTCTTGACCACACCTAAAGTTTCAAGGTTTGGCAAGGATGTCTCCGTAGACAACTCTCAGCTGTACAAAGAATCACCTCCTTTTATTTTGCATCTAACCCTTGAAAGTTTCACTTGATGACACTCAATTTCTTGCATTAAAAGAAACTAAACAGTCAGGACACAGCCAGCTACCCCACTCCATCTATAATTCTGAAGCTTATCTACCTTCTCCAACATCTTTTACAGACTGAAGGGTCCTGAATTGTTTAAATGGAATTTACTTCAGATCTTTGATCAACCCTTCTGTTGTTCTGTGAAACGTTTTAAGTTTTACTACATTAATTTCTGAAGTTACAGATAGACTTTCTGTAACCCTATGGAAATTGGTCCAAACTAGCTTCTCTAAACGCCTCACCAAGCAGGCCCCATGTGCTTCAAAAGAGCTTTAGCACGTTGAAGCTACGAGCACAAAGATTCTCTCTTCACTAAGCACACTCTCTCAGCCCCTATGTGAAAGCAGACTCCATATGCTCCTTCCATTCCCTGTGAATGAACATCCTTCTGGCAAAGGTCAGAGACACTCACAGGGGATCATCTCTGCAACTACAGCTCTGGGATGCTGTGAGTCCAGATTTTACCATTTAAATTGCTTGTACTTTCCATCAGCTTTGGTATGGAAGCAAGGAAGGAATGCAGGGCACAACACTGAGTTTGCAGCATGAAGGAAATGGAAAGTGCTGGAGAAATGGGACTATTGACTATGGGAAATAGCACAGATCACACAGACAGCCAAAGGAAGCAAGAAGAAAACAGACACAGCTGACAAGGCAATGAACAAGAAAATGGGATAAAAGGGTGAGAAGAAATACCATGTAATGAACACCTGTCTAGAAGGCACTGGAAATGGATGGAAGAAAACTGCACATCAGGCAAAGAGACAAAGAAGAGTAAACCTCAACTAAGTGAACCATGAAACAATGATTAAAACCGATGAGCAGTGTAGAATTAGCGAAGAGAATGAGAATATGAGCATTCAACAACATAAAAAACCCTGTCATGGGGTGGCTTTTACCTTTAAGGTGGTTTTGGGAGCTAAGGAAGTTGAAGCTGCTGGTGGCTGATGGGAGTCTTTTCTCCTGACCAATTATCAGTCATTTCTAAGAACTGACAGCAGTTTTGACCATTAAAAAGTGAAGTCAACTTGTGAACACCCCCTTAAGATGTACAGTCAAAGCTCTCTTGTTTTCTTTGTGTTTCCAGCTTCTGGAAAGGTAACAAGGCTCTGTCTTGGCCTCCTCCCCACTCTCCAGGCCGGACAAGGCTGCAGAAGAGGGCGGGGGGAGAAGCAGAGCCGGCCAGCCGGGCTTAGTTTTCAGTTTCTGCTGCTGGACTGAAAACCTGACACCATAAACTCTTGCAGCTTTTCTAAGGCTTTAATTCTTTTACTACCTAGATAAAACGTACAGATTACTCCTTTTTCCCAGAGAGACAGAGAGAGAGACAATCAACATGAAGAAGACATCATAAAACACACCACCAGCAACAGGGAAGAAAAGAGTTAAGTTTTAGATGGGGAGAGAATAAGGATATTTTTCTGTTAAAGCTATGGAGATGGACAACAGTAATTTGAAAAGACTCCTTTAATTCATGACAGAGTATATTGGGAGGAATGGAGTGTTCAAAGTGTGGATTTTGAGCAGAAGAGAAAGTAATTGTGATACAGTGAGGTGCTGGAACAGAGTGAAGCGAAGATTTGAGGCCTTGAGAGCAATAAGAAAACTCTTTCCAGGGAAGCTCACAGAGACAGATGAAGAGAACTTTTGCCTTTGAATAACTCATCCTTAAAATGACATCCCTAGACTCATGGCCCATACACACCTCAGAGTGATGTGAAATGGGAGGAGTGAGCTCTGATGACAGGATTTCCTGGCAGCTGGCATCAGAAAAATAGAAAACTATAACAGAAATAGTTTTCTCGTGAGAAAACTCCATAGATTAGCAAAAAAAGACTTCTGTTTCTCTACAAAGGCTGATGAAAAGACTCTAGCAGGAACTGGGACTGTTTTAACCACCAAAGTTTTAAAATTTTCCTGTCTCTATGTTGTCACGTGTACAAAGGAATGGTCAGGTAGTGGGGGATAAAGGAGTATTCTGGAAGTTTATTCTGGTGTTTTTATTCTTGTAGTTTTGTTAATAAACTTTCTTTATTCCTTTTCAGTTTTAAGCCTGTTTTGCTCTTGTTCTAATCCATATATCACAGCAAGAAATAAGTAATTTTTTTAGTTACTGCTTTAAAACCATGACAAACCCCAAGAGGCTGGCAAAGAAAGCTGAAAGGGAAAAAAAATCAAATGGAAGAGGTGATATATGGAAGAAATGAGAGAAAACACTGTATTCACCTAACACTGGAAGAGAAGATCCCAGACTGTTACCACTGTCTGTGGATACCCTGTATCTGTGCAATCCCTGACAAAGCAGACATCCCATGCTGTGAAGGGTACTGCCCTCAGCCCTTCAGCATGGCCTGACAGACTGCCAGCCATGGGGTGCTTCTGTCTGTCTGACTCCCATCTCCCAGAGGACAGCAATGTTGTCCAGCTGTCAGACCTGACCTGCCAGGGCTCAGATTGCTGCTCACCAGTACAGGACTTGTAAGCAGCAGTGCAGACCCAGGTGGAGACAAGCAGCCTTAGGATGGAGATGAGACACAAAAAGTGTCTAAGAACATCTGTGAGAGGCTGAGAGTGGGACTCCAGAAGCCTGGAGTACCTGCTCATGGCTGGGCAGGAGGTATTTCATGGTTTCTGTAGTTGGACCTTCCTACAGAACAGATTAAATCATGGACCAAAGGTCTGTGCAACTTAAAGGCCCAGCCATGAATGTCACTGATTATGGTGTCAAATCCCACGAGGCACAAGTTCTACGTGAGAGCATTAAACACATTATGGCCACAATGGCAATTGTTCAGCCTAAGCAAAAGGCAGAATTTTGGCTGCCTGTGAAACCCTTCTTTGGCCCCATTTGTGTGACACGCCTTCTGTGCTCTGAGAAAGACACAGACCATCTGGAGAAAACTCAAACCAGCAAGGATCTGAGCTCAAGAAAACATCATCTACAAAGAAAGTAGGAACAAATTTGGGATTTCTGTTACGAGGTAAAGCATGCTGGGAAATAAATGAGAGGCTTTTGCAGAAAGCTGTCCTCCATTATCCTTGGCAGATGGTATGAGTAGTAATGGAATAAACCCAGAATGAGGAGAGTGTGGGTTAGATATGAGGAAAGTGGTTCCAACAGTAAAAACAAAAAGAGACTGGAAGGGACTGTTTAGGGAAGATATGGAGTTTTTATTACTGCAAGATTTAGGAGCAGTTTATGTAAGTTTGTGTCAGGAATGACAGCTGTAGATAACTGCCTTGGAAAAGGAGGTGAACTAGATGAGTTCCAAAGGTCCCTTCCCGCCCTATAAATCCAAGGCGAAGTTGCTTTAACAATGATTCGTCACAGAATTCTTGAGACCATTTCCCTAACAATGCATGAACAAACAGGATGGAAAAGCAGTAAATATTTAACTTTTTTTCTCATTTTTCAGTGTGTGGTCTTTGTCTTTAGTTGTGCCCTGCTAGCCAAATCAGTAATTTCACTCTGGGTTTGACTGGTCATTAATATAATGCTGAAGTAGTACTTTACTTTGGAAGACAAAGGAATGGTATGTCTTCCTTCCAGATGTAAATCACTGATTTCAGAGGAAGATACCATAATTGCTTATATAGATCTAGAGCTGGAAATGTAAAGGCAAAACTCTGCAATGACTTCAAATGCGCTGTGTCGTGCATAAGGTCCATTCTCTGCAGAAACAATTCTTGGAGAAAAACATTCACACAGAACTGCAAACTGTATCACAGTACATGTTCATGAACAGAAATAATCCATTCCAAAATTAATCTTAATACTGTTTGCTCCTCAAAACATGTGCTTGACTTTACTACTTCAACACATTTTTGAACATATTTTAATATTAAATCTTTTATCTAAATTCCTCCTGCCTAGAGACCTAGCTTTTCCTTCCATCACTACAGTACTACTCTGTCCAGACTGTCTACTCTCTGCCACTCCACAATTCCTTTTTCTACTGAGTTTTGCTCTGAGTGTTACAAATTTTGTAATATGCTTTAAGATCATTAAAAAAAAAAAAAGAAAAAGAAAAAAAGAAGGAACAAAGAGAAGTTCACTGCTACTTTTTCACTACTTTCTTTGTTCACACAATCTACAGATGTTCACCAACCATTTCTTCTTTATGGAATAAAGCACCCAAGCCCTCCATCTCCACACTCCAGATTTCATCTTAGCAGCAGCAGCAACAAAGTAACAGGGAATGGCGCAATTGGTCTGGAATGAAAATTACGTGCTTTGTCCAATTACAAGTGAAGCAAGAAAGCAGGAAGGTGTTTTGCCAGTTCTTTGGTTTGGTTTTTTTTTTGTAGTTTTAGCAACAATCTCACAAGAGCAGATATTTAAGCAGGCCAAAGTACCAAAATCAAAAAGAGCTGTGTGAAAACCTCAGATTTAAGAATGTTCCGTCTTCATGATTATGGCAAAAGGACTGAAAACATGCAATTAATGTGATTCACAGTCTCCGAGAGCAGACAGAAAGTAAAATGAATCAAAAGGTGTTTTGTTCTATGAAATTGTGTTTCTAGGCCATTCTCATTAGCTTTTAATGCCAGGGGTTGCCAATGTGGGAAACAGAGGAGGAAGGTGGAAGTGGGCTCTGCTCTGAGTCGCAGCCGGCTCCTGGCTCCCTGCCTTCCCCAAGGGCTGCACTTCCCCTGCTCTCTGCAGGCAGCACAAACCAAGGCAGCAGATTCCTTTCGAAGAAGCTGGATTCCACTCAGCCTTAAGTCCCGGGCTGACAGAAGCTTCTCACAAGGCTTAGAAAAAGAAAAAAGGGAACAACCAAAGGAAAAGGCTCCAAAATCCATGACGCTCATGATATATAGGAGCTGGCAGTGTTACTCCTGCCACTGCCAGGCTTGGGAGTTTATCTTTGCTTGATGTTATTGCCCCTCCCCACATGTCAATAATTCACTCGCTCCTTTCAAGCACACGCCTCACCCCTTTTCAGCCTCCCTACCCCAGTATGGCTCAGACTCTCTTTATTTTAAAGGGATTTTAACACATTGCTTTCTGAGCACTAATCCTGAGTCTGCTGTTTAATTCCCTGCCCCAATCCCACTCGCTGTCTCTTGGTTTTCCATATCCCACCTCATTTTCCGAGTTCTCTTGGTTTTCCGTATCCCACCTCAGGAAGGTTCCAAAATTTACCAGCTCTCTCGCCTTTCTCTTGAATGTTTTTATTTAGCCGCAGTCTCGGGAAGGATCCAGAGAAAAATACCACACAAGCCAAGCTCTGGCTAATGTCTCAGCTACTGAGATCTCCTTTCTCGTTTTGACATGTCCTACTATGTTAAAATCACTGGTTTTCAGTAGCAAAATATTTCGTTTTTCATGGAAAATACTGTATTTTATCCCCTGTGTCCTGTGCTTCTCTAATTCCTTTATCTTCACTAACAAAGACAGAAACACAGAATTGTTTTATACTGAACTCTGAAAAGAGCAATGCAAAAGTAGCTCCACCTACACCTATACCTACTTCTTGTGGAGGCTTGGATTCTTTTCTGTCTTCTAGGCAGTATCTGCTCTGTCTGTTATGATATACTCTCATAATTCTCCTATGTCTCACATACCTAAAGCTATTTTTAAATATACAAACACTTCCATTTTATTAGAATGTGTAAGTTATTATAAAACAGAAAAGCTTACCAAGAAAGAGATGAAGCTGATGAGTATGAATTATTTGGAAATCAGCTTTAAAACTACTTCTCCAAGTTACAGTTTTAAGGCACTGTGGAGTCACACTTTTTATCCTGAATCTTGATACATTTCCTCCTATCATTACACAACCATTAGCAATGTCTGTTATTTCACACACTGTATTTTCTCCTAAGAAAACACAGTCAATTCAGCCCTCCAAACCCTGCACGACACAATGTTGGTGGCAGCACTACACAGATAATGACACAAACAATTGATCAAAAGTCACAGATCAGAAGAGGCTTTTTTCAAGACTCACTTCCAGAGAAACCCTGACATCTGGGGTTTTTCCACTGGTATGAGGACATCAATGACTTCTGCAACTAACCCACATTCTGCCTCTAAGTTTGAAATCAAAATTACCTGGGGTCAGAGAAACCCTCTGATTCCCAATTAACAGTTTTATATCTCCTCAATACATTTCTTTCCAAAATGTCAGAGACAGTCTGATCACTATTATTTTAATTAAAAATTAATAGTACTCAGCTTTTTAATGCTTTGATCAGCCAAAGCAATGAGCACATAATAGCCATTCCATCCTGACTGATCAAAGTCAACACTTTCAGTTGGAAGGAAGAATAAGTTGAGGGCAAATAAGGGCTGGCTCAGAACCAGGCCAAAGTTTTTTCAAGAGGCTGTTGTCCAGTTTTTAAGAAACAAGTCCATGGCTATGGAAAGTGGTGTAATCAAATATTCATGATAACAGCAAAAAAGTAACCTTGAGAAGAATAGAGAGCGGATGAAACAGCACTAAAATTTTTGCAAATGATCCAAAACAGGGTCAAATAATGAAGCAGAACAGCTGCTCAGTTCAAGTTGCTCTACGTATTTAGTGCAGTTTAATGTCAGCCTTTGAAAATTCCATCAAGAACAGAAATTTTTAGGTATTTCACGCAGGTATATGCACAAGAACTATTTAACTGAATTTTCTGTGAGAAGCAAAGTAGTTCTTGGAATCTAAGAAGTTTGTGAGCATGTAAAACATGAAAATTAGATATGCATCAAGTAGACTAAGTAATTTTTTTTGTGCATGGAAAATATGCTTTGTGTTGGATTAAGAGGAAGAAAAATGATGACAACAGTTCTCTCCAAGTCTGTCAAAATATAATTATACCTGTAACTGTCTGGTAGCTGGTAACAGCACCTTCTGCAGCAAGAGAGACCTGGTACTGGGTTAGAAACTATTATCAGAGCTTCTAGAATTGTGTGACACCATTTCAACAGTGACCACAGACAGTGTGTTCTGGTTTTGCTCATGTAACATAATACTTTCTCTGCTTTTAGGCTCATTTGTGTTAATAAAAAGGTAAAAAAATACCAATGGTATTTTCTCTGTAAGAACACAGTAGATATGGTAAGAGATTTGGTTTACTTTGCTCCTGAAAATACACTCATACAAGCTGAAACATCAAAAATTACTTTATATAAATTTGCTAATATACCATTTCCTACACAGCGGGAAAGCTTCAATAATCACATTTTATCTCCTATACTTATGCCTCCTTTAATTTACCCAGCAAATATGCTGTAACTGAAGGGCTTCCCAGAGCAGTGTGAGGACAGCACTCACAGAACGTGCTTTCCACCTTGATCTCCCCATGTGCCAATTAAGGCACGAGTCCCAGCACTTCAAAGCAGCGGCAGTGAGTCCCAGCCCTGTGCCCCGAGCACTCTGCAGCCCAGAGCCCCAGCCCCAGCCCTGCCCCTGACTCAGCAGCCGCCTCCTCCTCGCTCTCTCACTCACCTGGTTTTGGCTTCCACACCCACGGAGGCGGTGGAGCTCGTGGACTCCTCGGACACGGAGTGCTGAAGGATTGGTGTTAGCTGCTTGGTGCTCTCCACTTCCGTCTGGGCATCCTCTTCTGCAGACTGCTCCTTGACTTCTGGGTAAAAGAATGCAAAAAAAAATAAAAAAAATAAAAAAATTAGTATTTTATCTGCACCTGGAAGCTTTCCCTTGCACAGAAAATATCCATTTTATTTATAGATGGGTTAACCCATGTAAATATCTTCTGCCACACAACAAAATTAAAAGAATAGGAAATTACCACATCTAGCTAAAACATTAAACTAGATGCTTACAAAATTATTTTCATAACACAAAATGCCACTGTGAACTAAAGCTGTTCAATAGCAACAAGGAATGGGGTGAGGGGAGAGCTGTTCAGTGACAAACTTCGTACAAGGCTGGAGTTTTAGACATTTCCATTCTCCCCACATCTCTCATGTACCTGCTGTGTCAGCCCTGAACAAACATCACAGTGAGCACACTAATTTGGTGTATATTCAACCTTTTTTCCTCCTCTATTACCTTTTACTTTGTTAAATTCCCTGCACAAATTCATTCCTGGTTACACTATGCTGGCACAGGGTTGAGGAGGTGAAGGAATGAAGGACATGGTTTATGCCAGCTTAAACTTCTTTCTGAACTGAAGGAACATAACCAATTTTTTAGCATGCCTTTACATCACCTTAGTTGTTAGATGTATATATAAATATATACATCTACAGCTGAAAATGTTAGATTTAACTAGAAAGTTTGGTTTTGCTCTTAAACATGAAACATGAAGTTGCCACTGTCTGTGCAACTTTAAATCCTCTTCCCAATCACTTCCCCTTTGCTTGGAGTGAGTCAGGGATTTACCAGAAGGACATGGCAAAGTGCACCAGAACGCACAGGAACAAGGTTCAAGGCTGTACAGCAACAGAATTTGGTATTTCTGCACTCCTCTGTACTTTTGATTTTCAAACCTAAGCAACATAAAAATCACAAGACTCTGACAGATGTGCTCTGGCATATCCAGCTTAAGATACACATGCCTCATTCTGCCTGTGTCCATGGCTTCTAGATCTGTCTCACACCATTTCCAGAGGAAGGTCCCCTTCAAAATTCCCAGTGAACATGGGTTTGAGCTCAGAGGCCAGTACATACAGCTCTTGCAAAGAAGTCCAGTGAGAGTAAAGCAGCAGATTATTTAGAAAACTTCAGCAGAAAACACATTAACATATTTTAAAAAAATAATGTACAACATGTCAAAATGTAATTAAATATTGCAAAGGATAAATGACAAGTGGAGAAATGAAAGGGTAGAAGAATCTGCTACATGGGTGGGCACGCATAAAAACCTGCTACAAGCTTTAATCTTATAAATAAAACCAGGAAAAGAGAAAATTTCTCAGAACATAAAACTGTGCAGCTTGGTCTGAAATACTGAAATCCTATGCCTGCTACAGCACATGGAAAATGGGAAATCTGTCTTGTTTCATGCACAGAGATCGAAGTAAGATTTTTCTTTAACCAAAAGTGAACTCATTTAGGAAGACAATGTATAACATTTAAAACTCTCAGTGAACACCTCTAAATGGTATTGAAGAGAAACAACATTAAGGCAAAAAAAAATCCTGCTCATGACCGAGTGCTCCAAGTATTTATCTGTGCTGGTGTAAACTAAAACTGCTTCACCTATTTCAGTTATCAGTAACATACATCTGAAATGTTTTTTGGACACCTGAAACATCCAAAAGTGACCACCTGTCCAAAATCCAAATGGCTGGTATTAAACTCCTTCACCACTGCTCTGAAAAAAGAGTGCTGAATGATGATTTGACACTAAATAAATATCCTCTTGGGAATACATCTCTTGGAATAGTAAATGCCTCTGTAAGGAAAACAAAACAAAATAAAAGCAAACCCCACACCCTCAGTTTTTGGCACATCTGAACAAACATCCCTGGATGTTTCCTGGATGAAGATTCCCGAAAGAGGCAGTGTCCAGCAGAGCCATTCATAGCGGTCTGCGGTGCGTTTCCAAGTATGTTGGATCCAAAAGACAATCTTGTGCCAGTAACCCCCAAATTTCTAAACGCAACCTCAGTGAAGAGAGCAAAACATAAACACCTAGAAGACAGGCAGACGCCAAAGCACTCAGAACAAAACCCACAACACAGCCTGGGACAGCCACGCCTGAAGTGCTCCAGGAAGACCACCGGAAACCCCGGCCTTGCTCTGATCCATCTTGGCGACTTTCTTTAACCTAGTTAAACTGTGCAAAAGGAACTCTGTCTTTTTTGTGCGCCTGCTGAAACTTTCAATCGAGTGAAGGGAAAAAAGCCATTTATTCTCTGCCAGCTTTCATCTCATTACCATTACTGGGCACCCAGCACACTGGGAAGGCAAAGTTCAGGGGCACTCGCACTCACTCCCAGGAACTCTGGACTGTGCGAGAAGACACAGATTGTTTCACTACACATGACAACTATATGAGCTTACATCCTTATGGTGCATTTCCCCTGCTGTTTGCTTCTCCAGAGAAGGAGGGACCCAAATTATACTAAATGAGACAAACAACATCTCGGTTGCTGTCTCCGCAATAAAGCAAACTGTGCCTCAATATGCCGTTGGAAGCCTGAAAATACAGGCTCACTAAATAGCATCAAAGTAGTGTGTGTTACTTATGAAAAAAACTTTGTGGAAAGTTTTCCTGCAGAAAATTGAGGAAGAACAGGAGCACTGCATTTCGTGAGTCAAATTCCTAGGAGATGGATCCCAGCACTGGCCTCGCAAGGGGACATCTCAAACACACCTTATAGATGTTCTTGGAAGCACCTGGCACAGTATGTTTAATGAACATCATCAGATTTGGTTATGGCATCCTACTTTGAAGCTACTGGGAATGAAGGATTGATCCATGGATGATTAACAAATGGGAAGCTCATCTGCAGATTCATATATAATGCTTTATTTTGCATCCTCTTTTCATAATTGTTTCTGGCACAATGAAGGTCTTGCCTATGTATAGTGAGTTAGTGGGGAAACTGAGATTTAAAAAACCTAATTGTACAATTCCCCAGAGTCTCTAAGTTATTTTTTAATGTCATTATCCTTTACTAAAACTTTAGGAAAATACTAGGAAACACTGGACTTATTTTTTTTTTTTTTTATTTTAATACAATTATATTCATAGTTCTTTCTCACCTGGCTGCTGAGGACAGAAAAGCTTTATTTTCTTATTACAAGAAATCACCCAAAAGTGCAAGGACTAAAGTTCCTGTCCATATGGGCCATCAAAACGCTTGAGAATTCCACACATTTTACAACTTGGGTAACTCACAAAATCACATCTGGTTGAGGCTGGAAGGCGTGAATGGACAAGCACCTTGTCCAAACCCCTGTTCAAGCAGGGCCACCAGAGCCAGATGTCCAGATGATTTTTGAGCACCTCCAAGGATGGAAATAGGAAATACAAAGAAAAAAAATTCAATTGCCTAACACTGAAAGGGGACTGATATGCAGGGAAGTCACTGAGACTGATAAGATTTACAACATGTGTATTCAATTTCTCTTTTAATTAACACTTCCATCACATTTGCTTCAGTAATATGTATACAGTGGTGAAAAGATAATCCTTAGCTTTTACACTATTCAAGCTGTAATTTGGATTTTTTCAAATAAGAGAAAGACACTTAACAAAGGTTCAAAGATTTCTTCTCGTATTATTTTTATTCCCCTTTATAAAGCAGAATGCAGAGAACACTCAAAATAATAAACAGCACACAGCACCCCCAGTTGATTATGGAGACTACCCACCTTACTAACAGTAGCTGATCTCCTTATTTACATGTTTTATGTAGAGATTTACAACATTCTGAGTAATAATCGTGTTGATAATTTCCTGTTTTCCTGCTCTATCTTCAGACCCCTTGGAAACCTCTCCCCATGTGAGACACATGTGGCACATGCAGACTCACAAGGGAAGCCCTGTTGTTTTAAGCCTCCCCTGTGGCAGGGCTTGTGGAAAGCAGGAGACTGGGGATGGTTGGGAATTTATTTCACGATCACAGCTTTCTTCGGGGATGTGATGAAGCAACATCAAGTTAAGATCTAAAATGTTCCATTGTTACAAACAATCCTTTTCTGTTTTCTAGAGATCACAAAGCCCTATTCCACAAGCTACCTGGGTAAACATAAAGCAAAATAAAGGGATTACGTGTGGGCTCTGCTGTGGCAATCAGGCAAAGGACAGACATCAGCATATCCCAAAGGTTTTCTTTTAAATACTCAGAAACTACCTGTCTAGTCAAAACCTAAAAATACTGCAAGAGTTCTACCAGAAAAAAGACAAAACTTTAAAATATTATAATATTCATTAAGAAGTGATACTTAAAACAAACAAACAAACCCCAAATAACTGTCATAAACATAAAATTTATATTCTACTACTAAATTGATATTTAGATGCAGCAGGTTGACTGTTTAACCACCTTACTGTCAGACCTACAGATAAGGCAGGCAATGAAGCACATGTCATGAGCTTCCAAAACTTTCATTAAGAACAGAAAGTATTGCAGGCTGGAAAATACTAAGACCACCAAACACAGTAGGGACATCCCAGGAGTCTCAGCTGTTGCCTACCAAGATGTTCTGTGAGAGGGAGTAATGAGCTTCTGAAGGCAGACATAGCTATTTTTGCACAAGGAGGGGATAGTGCTGTGTCAGGAAACAGCCAATGGGACCAGGTGCTTTACACAGCCCCATAGGGGTCTGCAGAACTACAAACAACACCAAAATCCTCCAGTAGTTTTGACAGATAAAAACCAGGTCACTGTAGCAACAATATGAAAAGAAACCTTAACAAGAGAATGCAAACTATGAATTTAAAACACCTACCTGTCCTGGTTTTGGCCAGCATGGTTAATTTTCTTTTTAGTACTGGGTACAGTGCTGTGTTCTGGATTTAGGATGACATTTAATTTCGGTAACACACTGATGTTCTAGTTGTTGCTAAACAGTGCTTACTCTAAAGCAAGGACTCTTCAGTGGCCCATGCTCTGCCAGCAAACAGGTGCAAAAAGGAGCCAGGAGAGAGCATGGCCAGGACAGCTGACCCCAACTGGCCAGAGAGATCCTCCACACCATGGAACATCGTGCCCAGCAGATCACAGAATGGTTTGAGGGACCTTAAAGATCATCCAGTTCCAACCTCCTGCCATGGGCAGGGACACCTTTCACTAGACCAGGTTGCTCAGAGCCCCATCCAACCCATCCCTGAACATTTAGGAAGATGGGGCAGACACAGCTTCTCTGGGCAACCTGTGCCAGGGGCTCACCACTGTTCTAATCTCAATCCAGAGTTTTTACCTTTTTCCAATTCTCCTCCCCATCCCAGTAGGGCAGGGAATGAGGGGGCACCCGTGCAGTACTCAGCAGACAGCTGGGATAAATCATGATGCTGTCCAGTACTATAATTACCAAGTTTCACTCAAGTGTCCCAGTTTAGGAACAAAACAAGTTTCCACTACTCAGAGCTCATAATTCTGTTACTGCTCTGGACACAATTTAATAGCAACATCACCTCTCCTGCCAGTGTCTGAGCAAGTCACATGCAGAGATCTCTGAGGTGCAGCAATCTTTTTACAATAATCTGAAAGAGGGTAGTTTCAGATTACTATTAGAAAAGAATTCTTCCTGTGAGGGTGGTGAGACCCTGGCATGGGCTTCCCAGAGAAGCTGTGGATGCCCCATCCCTGGAAGTGCTCAAGGCTAGGTTGGATGTGACTTGGACAGCTGTGGTCTAGGGGTCCCTGTCCATGGCAGGATGGTTGAAACTTGATGATCTTTAAGGTCCTTTCCAATCCAAACTATTCTATAGTTCTCTGATTTACTTACTATGTTAGATGGAGACAAGAAAACCTGGAGTTACTCTTCCTCTGTACATTCCACTGTACATTTTGATACTTTTCATTCAAATGAGCTCTGAACTGTTCTTAACTGTTAAATACATTTCATACAGAAAATAACTGCAAATTTTGTATTAGTTATAAAACAGAAACAAGACTGTCAATGTAGGATCATTTAAACTGTAATTTTAGTCACCTGAAAAACATGAAACCATATTATGGATAGCCATAACAGGGAACCTCCATGACTGAGGAAGTTCCTAAGCTAGGAGGGTTATTCAACAGCACTCATCTGATTATTTTCCCACTAATTTGTTTAGGTCTTTTTGAAACCCAGGTCAAGTTGTTCATGCTCAAAGCATCCAGGAACAATGAATTCTGCAATTGTGGTAGATGCTGAGTGCAAATGCACCTGCCCTTGTACTCTCTGAATACAACCTGATGTCCCCTAATTTTTGTGTTGCACAACAAAATGAATCACTGTGCCCTGTCCATTTTCTCCAAAGCACTCATCATTTTTTGGACCCTATTACATTCCTCCTCAGTGAAATCACTTCAGATTGAAGCTTTTACCTTAACTGATCCCCACACAGAAGCTATTACTTACTTCTTGTCATACTTGTTGGCCTTTCCTGTACTTTCCCAATTACAGCTCATCCTTTTGGAGAAGGGAAAGCAGAACTGCACGTGGCATTTAACATGCCAAGGATTTATAAAGCAACAGTAAAAAGAGAAAAAAAACCCTTGCTGACGCTTTATTCCACTTATCCCTTTGCCAGTAATTCCTAGAATTTTTCTCTCTTTGACTTATGAAAGCTTCTGCAATTCTCAGAAGAACTGAAGCACTACTTGCCCAGGTAGCAAAAGCTATTTCACAGTGATTTTTGAAAAGCAGGATGGTAATTTTGCCCTGCATGTTCTTTTACATTAACTACTATTGAATTAAGAGTCATTTAATTTTCTACGGTCACTCTTCAATGCCTTGTAAATGAGTACCTCTTTTATTATCCCAAATAAGATCATTTTACCTACTACGCTCTTCCCCTTTGAACCTGACCCAGAAAAGGGCTAGCAGGGTAAGTGTTCGTGGGACTCCAACACCAGCCTGGATTATACTGTGATTTTAATTCATCAGCAGTGGTTTTCTCTTCTATTTCTTTTACCAAACTGAAGAGTCAGACTCAACACAACATTACTGTAATAAAAATTAAAAGAGGTCTCCAGAATTAGCAAGTGGTTCCTGCTCATGGCAGAAGGGATGGAACAAGATGATCTTTGAGGTCCCTTCCAACCCAGCCTATTCTGTGATTCTATAAACTAAAATATACACAGAGCAGCCCTTTTTTCAGTGAAGAGATGAGCATACGGCACACAAGCACATGCAAGTATTTCAGTGTATTTGGTAATGGCCATGCAGATCTTCCATCACATCACTAAAGATGCAGGGTTAAACATCAAGGTAATAGAGAAGTGGAAAATTCTAGGTCTTAGGAAACTTTTGAAACCTTTTGTAATATATTTAACAAAGCATAGTTTGATACCAAAACTGCAATAGTGCTATTGAGTAAATAAGCAAAATCAAAAAGAAGTTGCATTTCTGAAATAGCCTCCAGAATGAAACACTCAGTGAGGTTAAAACTAATTTGGAAGTAACAGATTCCACCAGCTCTCAAAACACCTGAGACAGAGATATTTCTTGGTCAGAAGGCAAAAATATCAGATTTTTCTAAATGGCCCGTTTTAAGTGTGCATGATGATAAATGGTATTATTGAGTAAGTCTGTAATGGTTTAAATGCAAATATCAAGTAACCTCCTCTTTTGTTTGCTTTCCTCATTACAAACGAATTACCAGAACATAAAGCAAAAATAGTAAGATGCTTACAGTAATTACAACAACATGCTTCAGTTCTGCTAATTTTTCCAGTGGCTGAGCAGGCAGGAGTCAGCAGCATAGAAAAGAAGAAATTACTCCCTTCTAATGAGTACACAGAATATTAGTTGCCTTAAAAATATTTAAGTGCATTTCTAAGCACGTATTTACCACAGATATATATGGCCAAGTTTAATCTAAAAACAAGCTCGCAGTGCTGTTTATTCTTCCTTTCATTAATTTTAGAAGGGATGGTTGGTAATGATGAGGCCAAAGTATCTGTCTGGATTTTAAAACTGGATGTTGGTATTAATACATGGCAAAGAGCTTTTGCCATGAGTGCTTGCTCTCAGGTGTTTTATTTTGCTTTAATGAGAGGCTCTACTCCGTATGCTTCATATAATTGCAAAGGATGCCTATATTTCCTTTAATAAGCAGGATATTGCAGAATTATTTTTCTCTAGAAAAGTGCTTTTCAGGCTGCTTCAAAGCTGATGAGATTCTGAATTAGTCCAAAATTCCCTGGCAACTTCTGCATGAATAACTTTGCTCCACTGAGAAGTGTTTGTTTCTGGTTCTTCAGTGCTTTGCCCAGAGATCAATGAGGCTGGTCAGAGGAAGCTTTATCTTCAGGAAGTTAATGTGAAATCCAACAAGAAATCAACTGGCCAGGCAACGTCACTTGGTCTAATAAAAATATTACTAACAATAACAATAATGTAGATAAGGAACTACTGCTTGATAAAATCATCCAGGCTCTTTTATCCATTATCAACTCTGAAGCCTCTGAACACCATGGGGAGTTGAGGGTCTGGTAGAAAGCACTGCTCTAAGAGCTGGTTGACATGGTATGGATAGTTAACAGAATAATTATCTGATGGATTTACTAATAATTTCCCAAGAGACTTAGCAGTTCAAATAAACTTATTTCATTGCATTTCTCTCAGATCTGAATCTCAACATTTTTATGGGACATAGGAAGAATTACAGACTCTAGAATGAGTTGGCATATTTCACAAATGTTCTCAAAAAAAGAAAAAAAAAAGAGAAAAAAAAAGAAAAAAGAGAGGGGAATAATCAGATAATTAACACACAGAATTTTCAACTTAAATGCAGAGCCAAGAAAATATCAAGTACAGAAACTTGCTGAAACTAACAGAAGATGGGGAAAAGAAGCAGAAGCCAAGTCTTCATTAGCAGCAAAAGGGCTACCAAACCTACAGAAAGCATATCAGGAGCTACTTGGTGTATTATTTCCTTCTTTGGATTAGCAGTTTTATATTTGCATGTATCCCTGTGCACAAAACCACATGCTTTCCAGAATTTTCTGGTTTGTGTTTTTTTGGCCATTAGAAACTCACCCATCAGAAAAAACCTGTTCTTATGGAGAGGAGAAGCACAAGAGGATCCCAGAGGGGAACACAGCATTCTGCAGCAAACAGTAACTTCACTGATAACCAGAAAGGTGGAAGGTGTTGACAGCTGGAAGGTTTTGACAGGAACAGAGGCACTAGGCACAAACAAAACCCTTTTTTACTGTGAAGGTGTCTGAACACTGACACAAGTTGTCCAGGGCAGGTTGTGGAGCCTCAATCCTTGGAGATAGAAGCTGTCTGGACATGGCACTGGACAGTCAGCTCTAGGTGACCCTGCTGGAGCAGGGGTGTGGAGCACATGATCCCCAGAGATCCCAACCATCCTTAACCATACTATGATGCTGTGATGCCAAAATGATGGAAAGAATGGGGAACCACAACATCAGCTGGATGGAGGAACACCAGTGCAACGTCACTGGGGGAACCACAGTGAAGAAAAATGAAGTATCAGACAGCTGGAAAGACCAATACAAAGCTGAAGAGCAGAACAGACATAAGTGAGGAGCCAAAGGATCAGCAGAAGAGACAGGACTGGTGGGTAAATGAAAAGAGTCTGTCCTGAGATTTACAAGAAGCTGAAAATCTATTGATTCAGTAGAAGCAGTAGTCGACACCCTTTTTTCAGGAAAAAGTTTACTTAGCTCCAAACAGATCTTTTTTCCCAAATTCCAGAATTTCCTTTCTCCAATTCCAAATCCCTCCTCCTCTCTTTCCGTCCTTAAGAATTCATCTACACCAAAGGGAACTTAGTACTTGGCAGAAAAGGGACAGGGCTCAGGAATTGCTGCAGTTGGCAGGAGAAGCAGCCATACTGAACTGATCAGAGCAGCACACGGCTTATCCTGCTCTGCTTCCAACTCTGCCTCGTTTCACATGTGAGATTAAAGAATTGTGGGAAGGGCAGTAACTTGTTTCCCGAACTGCAATTAAAATGACTGTGCCCCAGCATTGCAAAAGAGCCCCTTTGGGAAGAATTTTTGCCTTTTTTTTATTTAAACAAACATTTTTTGTCAACATGACAAATAGATATAATGTTTGTTACTTGCACACTCCTTGCTTTTTCTCCCCATAGAAGATGTGACAGCTACCAAATGTTTCTTTATTTTAGGTGGGATTATATGGGGCATATCCTTTTTACCTCCCTGTGAGGGGAGTTCTTATTCCTACTCCATCACTCTGTTCTCTAAAAGCAGAGCTCATTGTACTGAATACAACATTAATAACATGGACTTCTCTCATTTTATGAAATTTAATAAATAAACCAGAAAACCTCAAAAACCCAAACTCACACAGTAAAATAATTCCTGATTATTCTCAATATATGAATCAAACAATGGAAAAGAAGCTAGGTACACAATACTCAAAAATATGTCACAAATCACATGTCAAGATCTTTAGACATTTCAAGTTTTGTAATGTTACTATATTGTGCTTTGGTTTGACAACTACTACAGAAAATTGTTGGCAAGACCACTCTTTGTAAGCAAAGAAAACAAAACCTTCCTTTAATTGAAGTAGAAATTAAAAAACTAGTATACAAATACCCTTCAATTTAATTAACACAGTTTTAAACAGAACAGAAGCTGAGATTATTCCTTCTCACACACTTTTGTACCAACTCAGGTAAGTGCTTAGAATAAGTTTTAGAAGCAGCAGCCTTTTCAGATAATATGATTAAATCTCTAGCATGTCACATGGTGCCCAACTTTTAAAATAAAGTAATTGTGATTCTGTCTCTATCAAACTGCTCAACATGATAATGCTCTTTCAAGTCTATTTTGGTTCCACTGCAAAAATGGGATTTCAGACCTATGTATTTTTATAAGGCATCTTTTCAGTGAGGAATACAGTCTGTAAATCCAGCCTGGGCTCAGCACTGAAGTGACGGTGCCTCATTTCCAGCTGCAGACCCAGTGGAGTCTTGGTCCATTGACATTTCAGCACAGTGCTCCACTGTCCATACCTTTAGAAATGGCTATCAGCCCCCTGTGACACTCATCATTTTATCTAATGAAAGATAATGGAGAGAGTTATCTATATGCACTCTCAGAGCCTTAAAAATAATTAAGCGTTCCTCTCTCTTCTGAATCAAAAACTGCTCTCAGATTTCTGTTGAGAACTGTGTTTAAAATGACAAAAGCAAAAAAAAAATACAGCTATCACTTAATTCCCTACATAGCAGTGTACCAGTTGTTAAGTTTGACCTTTTCTTTTTTTTAAACATATTTACAATTTATAAAACTTATCACTTTAAGGGGACACTTTCTGTCCCCTTCACTGACTTTGATAAGTCTGCTTCTATCACATAGGATACAAAGAGTAATCAGCACCATCACAACATAATAATAATGATGTAATAATAGAATTACAACTTTCCTTTACCCTACTCTGTTTTTCTACACACAAATACCTGCTCCAACTTTTTCACTTATTTATTAGTTTATTAAATAGTAATTACCTACTTGTAGAAGCTGCAGAAAATCACCCAAGTTCACTACCATCAGCAGTTTTATTTGCAGGGGCAATGGACAGAATAAAGCAATGAAACATCCTTGTATTAAGCTTTAATCTAGGCTCCCTCCACATGTCATTAACACTTAAGTTCAACACAAGTTGTGACTACACACTCCTGACACTCCCCAAAGCCTCGAGTCACGAGCACAAAGCGTTCTCAGCATCATTCCACATCTAACAAGCAGGAAGCAAGTGACCAGCACACACACAAAGCCCATCCTCAGGAGAACTTCAGCCTCTTCCTCCTGCTCCTACTCTGTGGCTTTCACCACAGCAGCCACACTCCTGCATGGCTCATGAAAAATACTGCTGCAAAAATGGCTCTTTTCAGGTCCTTGACTTGTTGTCCCTATAAAACTACACTATCCACAGACCCTTGTCTTTATCTTCAAGGACTTCACTACTTTACCCACTCCACTCAGCAGCTTCGAAAGGAACTGGATAACTCCCTTAACTCAGCTGGCATTTCCATGCCATTTCTTCCCTGATCACCAGCTTCTCTCTGTGCTTCCTTCCACTTTTCTCATTACACATACAGGACCACCTAATTGAATTTATAAAACCTTAGGTCTGTCTCAATGTATTTTCAAGTCTTATTCCTGTCAACCAACAAACTTCTGCCAAGTGGCCAAGGCATCATCCTTCCCAGTGGATTTCATCCTTCTACACTCAGTCCCTGGTTAAAAACAGGCAAATGGCTACAGACACGTGCCTGGCAAGAAGAAGGTGACAGTTCTTCACCATGGCCTTTATCTCATGTGTTCACTCATCTGTTTGTCTCTTTAGGCTCCTGAACTGCCAGAACAGAAATCACAAACTGTTTCAACAGTACTCGGTCCCGAACAATGAGCTCCCTCTGGTAACTGAAGCATTTGGGTACCACCACAACAAATATTTACCAAAGCAGGAACACAGATTTATCCTCTCTCCTAAGCAGCAGCAAGAAGCATTAGCATTCGGTTATCCTGGTTATCCCTTTGGTATATAATCTGCTGTAGTGTGCTGAAGATACAGGTCAATAAGTTGTAGTGTATTTTGGCAGGTATTCCAAAAACAGCAGCTGCCACTTCAGAGCTTTTATTTTTATTAGATACAGCCTTGCAAAAGTAGGAAAAGAACCTCTACATATCCATACCACAAAGACATTCCCATTAGACTATTTAAAACTAATAGCTTCAGTAGCTTTAAATTAATACATGTTTAAAGGGTTTAGATGGTGTTTGCTTTTAAATCTGCCCAAATGCACAACTCATACTACAAAATGAAATAACTATTTCTTGTCTATCAAGTCCTGCATAACTGAATGCATTACTGAGAGAGAAGCAGCACCCAGAGAGCATCAACACTATATTCTCAGTACCTGTTTCCACAGTGTTTTCTGTTTCTGCTGCCTCCAAACCATCCATACTGTCTTCATCCTCCACTGCAGTTTTTCCTCTACTCCGAGGCCTGCAAACATAAGAAGGAAAATCTCTTTTTAGACTGAAAGCATTTATAAAATTAGGATTTAAATTACTTCATTTTGAAGGATGAATGTTGGCACTTAATAATGTAACACTCAAGCTAACCCATGATTTCAGTCTTGAACAAACTGGAAACTTCCTCCCCTTTTTTCCCGTTCTAGGTTTATGTCCCCAGCAAACTACACTTGAATCAGCAGTTGGCCCCTTAAGTTTCTCTGATTCTTTGTACAAGAAAAATACAATAATGAACTTTAACTGATCAAACAACAGAGTAACTCAGCCAGATTTTGATACAAGCACCCTGTCTGCTCCATGTAATAAGTAACTATAGAGAGATAGGAGTGAATACTATCCAAAATCTAGGCAGTAGCTACTATAAAATAGAGACTGATCCACACAGAGCACCCTTGGAAGAGATTTCAATAGAATAATAATGATGCTAAAGCAATGAAACTGAAACACACATTATTTTCAGTGAAACAATATTTTGACACATGAAGTAAAATGTTATGAGAGATGACTAGATGTCATCACATTAAAAAAGTCATCACGTGAGGACAGCCTGTCAAAACTAAAATACCTGGCAGATTTGTTTCAATTTCAACCAAGGTCTGATGGAAAGCAGACAGGTTTGTGCCACAAATTCTAGCCTTTTTTCCCTGCCTAGCTCTTCAGTAACTATCATGGTGGGCTGTTGAGAAGCCGAGGCATCCAGATTCCCAGCTGTTCAGCAGCCCATTTGAAAGGGAGCCAAGAGCTTGGCAACTCGCCTCCCAAATTTTCAGGCTACTTGGCAACCTGCCTGGCATGCTGACGGAAAGCCTGGGAGACCCTGGGAGCTTCTGATTCCAAGTACACAAATTTTGAGCCGTTTGGGGCATCTCAGCAGTTCCAACATCCCAGAGCTCCCAGGCAACCATTCACCCAACCAACATGCCTTGAATCGGGATGCCACGCAGGCCAGCCCACGGGCACCCCGCCTGCCCCCCCAAACAAAACCCCTCCAGTTCCTCTTTCACAGAGGATTCTGAAAGGTTTGGGTTTAGTTCTGCATTGGGGAGAAAAGGTTTTGGGTTTTTTTGAAGCGATTAAATCATTCCAAAACCAGCATTTCCCTTTTTTGTACAGTCTGTTATACACTTTGGTCCATCCAAACTACTTCCGCAGGACTGGATCTGCTAAATCAGCTACAGGACAAATGCTATCATGCAATGCCTTTGGTTCTCTTGGATCAAAGAACTGGGCAGAACTGGAACCATCTCTGGAGTCTGTACAGGTTGCTCTCCTGCTAGAAGAGGATTTACTCTCTTGGACTACCCAGCAAGACAACCTCTTCAGACTGTGCTGGGACCATTTTAGTCTCTGTGAAGGAGGAAAAGAATTAAAATGAGGCTCAAACCACAGTCTGAAAACCTCCCACTCAATTTACAAAGGAGCTGGGGGAAAGAAAAAAGCAAGAAGAGATTAAGGACAAGAGGACTTTTCTTGGCATCCTGATAAAAAAAAAATAAAATTTTTCAGGATAATGCTGAAAAAACGTGAGCACAGTGGGAACCCTAGGGATTACAAGGTTATCATTCCCCTTGCCTGCTTACCCATAAGCGGTGACAGCACACCCAGAACACACAAAGTAAGTAACAGCCTTCTTAAGAGAGACAGAAGCATCCCCTTCACTTATATGCCACTTTAAAAGCTCCCAGTGTAATCTCTTAAATCCCACGTGTCACAAAAATTGAAAGCAGAATAAACTGCACAGTGACCAGAAGAAACTGTCTTGCACTCCCCTCCCTTCAGCCATGCCTCAGCCCATCCAGGAGTACAGTGACCAGTGAGCTGGCTGGAACAGGGACACATGTTTTGGAAGTGGGAAGGACATGAACATTGCTGGCAGCAGCATCTGAGATGGTCACACAGGTGGATTCCTTCCATAACAAAGAGTAGGGAATAGAGCAACTGGAATATCACAGCTACTGGACAAAACAGGCTCTTCCAGCAAGACTGAGATACAGCAAGGAAGGCAACACTCCTGTCTAACACTTAGAAAAACAAAACAGGAGGTAAAGAAGCCAAAAGCATTTAAGTATTAAATTTCTTGCAGTTCTTCACAGCATCATCCAGCACCCAGTGAAAGGATAGGAATGCAGGTGAGTGAAAACACTTCCCTTGGTGCAGGAATGCTCAAAAGCTTTACAGAACACAATCAGCTAAGGACAGGGATTATTTCTAAATCCTATCCCAATTATTCCTCTACCAACTACCTGTCTGCATTACAAGCCCATACTAAACAAGGATTACTGTGAAATCATCACAAACATAAATGATAGTTCTGCTTTTTCATAGGTATCCCTTTTCAGTATTCCCCAACACAAACCTGGAGGTAAAACTTTCTGGATAGTGGAAGAGGATGATTGTTTATGTTTATTTAATAATTTACAGATGAGTTTAGATTTTCTATTAAACTATAGTTCATGTATTAAACACTAAAGTACCTCACAAAGCCTTTTCAAACATTTTATTTAAACAAGAGCAGTATTCACGCCTTGAACTCCCTGCTGTATTTTAGCAATCTATTTAACACCAAGGAAAAGCAGAGGTTTCAATTAATTAAACATAATTGCTTCTTTCAGTAGAAGATACAACCACGTCTGGTGTTTTCTTGCCATTCCCCTCCCACAAATATTCTACAAAAAGCCTTCTTAATGTTGTGCAGGTTTTAAACATAACTGAAAAAACAGTGGAAAACATGGTATCGTTAACTTATTTCTGCTGGTCATATTCATTTCCCAGTGATCAGAAGAGATTTTATAGCCTACAAATTTATGTTTGGCTTAGAGCAAAAAAAAAATAGTTCAAGTCACAAAACAGTGAAATATACAGTGTACTGACAACTATAATTTAATGTTTCCACAGCAAATGCCATTTGAGAAGGCCATATAGCATACCTAATCTCTGCAATCAGCATTTGTAATAGGAACGGATTGTTTCATGTTATTTGCATTAAGTTTACATATTTCATACATAAAGCTTTTGGCTGGTTTGCATAACACTGCATTTTTCCACTGACAAACCCTGTTAATTTTTTATTTTTTCTCTACTTATTTCCACTTGCCCTTAAATACAGTGGGAAAAGCAGCCTGTACTCTGTTCTTTGCCTGGGACTTGGTTTCTTCTCAAGTTCATCCTTCTGAAGGAGGATGTGAGACGTCAAGAGGGGAGAGAGGGTGTTGGGGCCAGTTTTTACTGCCTTGAAGCAATCAGGAACAACAGCCTGTGACTATTTCCCTTCACCCACATGAAGCCAGGCAGTCCAGAACTGTAACTGATGTACTGAACACTACAACATCAGTTCTGCTCTAGATCTTGAAGCACAGCCCTGAACTTTCTTACCAGGAGGAGCAACTACATCACCCTTCCACACAACACCGCAGAGCCCCCAGCAGCTCGGGACGGCACAACTATTGAACACAGATGAGCCACGTCTCTCACAGCTCACAACAGACCCAGAACAAAATGTACAGCAGAGCCTGACCAATACACACTCTGCCAGAAAACAATAAATATTAGTCAGTGGGCAGGCAGGGAGCTTGGTACGCGGGCTGAAGTGCTGCCAAGGTCCCTGCCATGGCTTCCTCGCCCGCCTTTTTCCTACAACAGAGTTCAATTTAGAAGGAATAAAAACAAGAGCACATCTATTTCTGCTCAAAAGAACAGATCCACTGAGAGAAATATAACTCCTTGAAGTGTTCGAAGACCATTCAGCATTTTACAGAATAAAGTCAACACCAAAGACAAAAGTATACTTTTTTATTAACACACAGGACTCCAGCTGAATGTAATTACTGTCTATCATAATTTTACTCCTACTTCCATAAAATAGAGTCACTTATCAGAATCCTTTGTGACCTACTCCTAAATTTTTTCTCAATTAGCTTCTTTAGTTAATGCCTTTCATTAATCTCCATCTTTAAATATACCATGGTAAACAAAAATCTTGTAATTCTTCTCTGGGTAAGCAACTAATTAAATTTAGCCTGGAGGGAAAAAAAAACCCATAAAAACCAATCACAGGGCTCAGCAGAGCATTAGGTATTCCCTCTGCGCAGGGGAAAGCCCTGCTGAGACTGTCTCAAAGCCTTGAGGACTTGGATAACACTGGGAGATCACCAGGCACCTGAGCAGTTTGTGCTGAACGCATGCAGAGCAGCATGGGAGTAAATGGAAGTCTTATTCACCTGATAGTAATGAGATACTGTTTATTTTCTTCTCTTTTCTGCATAATTGGGGTTTTTTTTTGGTGTTTTGTTTTGTTGTTGGTTGAAAGGTGACAGCAATAGCACCAAAACTGGACAAGTACAATGCAGGTCAAAAGTACATCTTAAATCATCTCATTCTTTCCACAAAGTGATCAGGAATAAGGCCATGGGCCAACATTTCCTGGAACCACATGAAATAACTGACAAAGCTACTATCCTCAGATGCCTGTCACTGCCAGGCCTAGTTTATGATTACCCAGAAGTTATTGCCAGACACTAGTTTCTAAAAGTCTTCCCTAAGTTGCTACCAACAAAATCATGTGACAACTTGTTCAAGATTATCTATCAAAACTACCATACTCACCCTGTGCATTTTGTTCCAGGCTTATGAAAACAAGTACACACAATTCACTCTCAAGAGTTTACCCCTTTTTCCAAAATGCTGAAACCTCTACATCATTCACAAAAGAAACCATCTTCCTTCCTATGCATTGCAAACCATGGAGGAAACTGATGTTACTAAATATATAAAACAGGGCCAATAACCTTAAAAAGCAGTGTAACATCTGGGATACAGTAACATCCTAAACCAGCACAGATGTCTTGTTAAATGAACATCTGTCCACAGCCTTACACTGGAAGATAGTACAGGAATGATTTATAAAAAGGTTCAATTAGTGCTGCCATCAGCACGGCTAGTCACAAATTAATGTTCACAGGCACTTTCACAAGTGAAAGCTGTTACCCTCTTTTCAAGAATCTTTTTAACAGGTGTGCAAAAGCCACATGCTCCCACTACACTACTACTGAACCGTGGAGTCCTAAATACAGCTGTAAAAGTTTAACTGTGCTTAAGCAGAGGCTAAAATACTCAAGGTTCAGCTGGTAGCCCCAAGCAAAAAGAAACACAGTAGGCGAGAATCAGTTCATGGAAATACCTATGAGGAAAAGGAGTTTTTTTACCCCTCTCTGAACACTACTTTACTCTTTATTACTTCTAAGAGTTGGGAAAATTCTACATCCAGGTCTGGGTAAAATGAAAAGCACAGCTCTGGAAGCAAGGAAGATGCCACCTAGCTAGAATTAACTTCAACAGCCTTGAACATTAACAAACCTAAAATAGGGAACTCCCTCTTATATTGACTCCAGCTCCAAACCGATTCTGATTTAAAAGATTCTTCAAAGGATTTTTTAATTGGGCAACCAGTAACAGGTAAAAATGTTTTCTGCATTTGTCCTCACTCTCCCCTGTGTTTTCTTTAGTATAGGGTAAAAAAAAAAAAAAAAAGGATGCAACATGTAGCTTCTTCCTATTTACTCCTTATGTTATATATGTATATACTGAAGGCTGAGGGACCCTGATGCATGGGAAAGATGTGCAACAGAAACATGACATGTGAAAGGTGACAAGAAGTTGACCGTTTACTAATAGAGAGAAGTGAAAACTTTCTTGTTTAACACCTGCTGAACCAGACTTTAATTAAAATCTCACAGAACTTGCACAACCTTTCATTTCACTACTAAGACATCTCAAAAATACACTTAATATCGCCTGTTAATCTCCTGGTACAATCAAAGACAAGTGTGTTTCTTACCACTTTTAATTTATAAACCATAATAATCTTTTAATAAAATACTACATCAAAGAGAAGTGACCCAGATTACATTTAAAACCAAAACATTGCAACTTCCCATCTTACACCTCCTCTAACCAGTAACGATCTAAAAAACATTATTCAGTCACTCAACGTTATTCCTCTACTCAGGCTGAAACATCTTCAGAGCTGAAACTTTTTCACATCTATATTTTATGCAGTTACAACTGAGAGCAATAAACACCTGAAAAAGAAAATAAATACAGCCTTTGAGATCAGGGATGTCTGAGAAAAAGCGTAAAGAGAACCTACCTCTGCCAGACAATTCTTAAATTAAGCTTAACTCTTCCAGTACTCCCCTGTGACAGGGAGATTTGTCAAAGATTTCCTACACTGCCCAAAGAAATGCAAATAGGATTCTTTTTAAGATTATTTGTACTGAATATCATAGATGCATCTTTGCTTTCATTCTGGAGTATAGTCACTGTTGACATAAAGTAAGCAAATGCAAAGGAAACCCACTGGTAAATGCAGAGCTCTTGAGGAAAAAAGGCTGTCCTGAGAGGCTGGGAGTAAAGTATCAAAATGAGTCTGCATTGCCTAGTTCTTGCTAGTTAAAAGCCAAATAAATTAGTACTTTTGAGCAAATGTGAAGTTTGGTTCTCTGTATTTTTGACCTCAATTGTCCTCACATATCTACCTGTACTGTGGAGGTTCTCAGGATCACACTGGTGCAAAATTACTTTCCATGGGAGACTGAGAAAAGGCAAATAGGATGTGCTGCCTGCAGGCACTCGTCAGAGGACTGTCTACCCAAATCAAAGAGCAGCAGGAATGTCATCCCACGGTTGAAAAATTTTAATCTCAACTCAGTTTTGCGAAAGGCCCCCAGATCCAGGAGAGGCTGAAACTGCACTGTCTGGACAAAGCCACCATATTCAGTATTTTCTCTGTTCATCCCTGATGTTATTTACAGTTGTTCAGTTTGAGTCTGGAACTGCCCTTGTAAGAGATAAAGCTGATGGAGATTATCATAGCTGAAACAGAGCTTTACTAACAGTATCAAGACCATGAAGTCTTCTTCCCAACTTGTTACCTATTTGAGAACATCCTCAGTGAGTTGGCAAGAGACAGAGGGTCACACCAGCCAAAGATCAAACCAGGAAGATTCAGTATCACTGATTACCAGTTCATTAACAGCTGCAGCTACATAAAATAATACATTTTTCACATAAGCCCATAAATCACCCATGAAGTTATGGCTCTGCTACAACCAGTTACGGCCTGAGACACTGACAATAAGCCTACTACACTGCAAGGAGTTCTGCACACCTTTTTGTGATACCATTACATGAGAAAATCTGAGTTGGATGTTCAAAGTATGAAGCCAAGCTGCCTGATCTACATGTATGGACTTCAGATTTGGAGACAGTTCCAGTAAAAGAGTGAGAAATCATATAAAAGGCTTTCAGATCTTTCAGCTTTCTTTTTTACTTTTCAAACTGACTGCTTAGACATCTATAAATTCTGTAAAGTGAAAATTGCTTTCAGTCAACTATCTGTCACATTAACCCAGCAATGCACAGCATCAGAAACTGGTACAGGTTCTTCTTTCTCAAGAACCACATTCCCACTGCTAAATGGCCTCGTTTGTAGTTTTAGTTCTGTAATACAAAACATTTTACGTGCAGAGCTGAACGATCACACACTTCTCAGAAAAAATTGCAAAATAAAATTTCAGATGCAATTACAACACATTATCTATCTGTGGGTTTGCACAAACTACATCCTTTCTATATTTCTGTATTTGTTACCAATGCACTTGGCCATATTCACTAACATAATGATGCAAAACAACATACCAGACTTACAGGACTTATAATATTTTTTAAAACCTTTTCTAGAATCAAAGACAATTTTTTGGGAGCACCAAGAGCTACCAAGAAGAGGCACCTGCAAGTTTCCAATCCCAGCAAGTTGTTTATGTACCTGGCTCTAGATTTGATAATGGCTCTGCTTCTGTAATTCCCCCAGACAACAGTTAGTGTGAAGCTCTTTGGTAAATTTGCTAAATAATGTTTAGTAAGTCCACTGACTGTTTTCACAGATTCTTTTTTGATTGACAAAGAGAATGAAATGGCATCATGAACAGCTGAAAGAGCACTGGCACTGTCAAGAACAAAAATTTCTAACCTCTGCAAGACTTTCATGTGCGACAAATTCAACCTGCACCATTCAACACTGCTCTTGTCCACACTCTTCTGTCTTCTAAGTAAACAAAATTGCATCAAAATATGCTACTGCACCCAACACTGCATTTTCCTGACAGGAAGAGTAAGCATCCACTTTGATCTGAACACAAGATTTGTTTCTCCATGACGACGGGCTATGCCAAGTTCTAACTCCTCCAATCTTGTGAAAAGCCATGGTGCCCAGAATTTTTTACCCACATCAGCACCAAGCTCGTGTCTTTTTTAAGAACTATCCAGCTCCTTGTTCTTTCACATGCTGCAGGCAGGGTTTGCCTGCTACTCTCTTTTGAATAAAGGTGGCAACACAATGGTAAGGGCTCTAATTCCCATGTCTGGTGATTTCAAGATCCTGTACATAAAATTCAGCGGATCTGAGTCATCACGCATGAGAAACAGCTGCCAAGTACTTGGAACTTGGTAGAAGTTTTGGTCTCTGTGAACAGATTTTTGTAATTTTAGCACCATTAATTAGAAGTCATTTTCAAAGACTTCCTTTTGGAACTTTGCAGTCTGACAGTCTTATCACAAGAACATCATGAAGATTCTTGCAAAGTGCATTTGTCTCCTTAAGTTAAATATCCTTGCTGGATCTATTTAGGTGCCAGGTGAAGGCTATACTCTCTGTCACTCAGCCACACACAGTGCAGGTGTACAAACAATCCAATAATCTAATACTAAAGTTTTTACTCAGGAAAGTGTTTTTATACCCAGCAAGTGCAGTTTGCATACACTGATTATACAGTGTTGTAACCACTGCTTTTACTCATCATTAATTCAACTCGGACACTCAAAAAAGGATGCAAATGTTCAACTATTTTATATTTCAGATAAACTAACCTCCACTCACAAGACATCATTTTGAGACGTTTCCAGATCTTACATCTATCAAAATGCATCAGTCAGCTCATAATATCTCATGCTTTCTCATCAAATAAAGCTCACAATCTTTTGTCTCAAGTCACTTTCGCTAATGTCTTCAGACTACATAGCAAACACAAGGCCTCCTGTACATTACGTGGAAAATAACTCCATTCTTTCTTGGTTTTGAAATGTTTCTGATGCCACTAATACAACAAAAAAACCCAACACATTTCTCTCCCTCAGGTATGTGTTACAGAATTTCCTGAGAAAGGCATCTGTCCACCAGCTTCACCTGAAATTATGTTTGCAAAAAGCAAATAAGAACCTATGGGAAACAATTTCAGTGTATTTGATCTTAAACAAGCATTTAAGCTTCAGCTAGAAGGATCAGGACATGAAAGGAAGGGCAGTACCCAAAGAGCTATAAATAACTTGCTTTTATACAAGATGCTGGCCTAGAATACATTAGATAGAATTTTCTTTATAATACTCAAATTAATTGATGGCATGTAAGAAAAGTAGTTCTTGCATGTCAACCACAGTTTGTCATTATCCATCTAAAATGGATTTAGACAAGAAAAAAAACACAACAGAAATGAATGTCATATCACCACGTATCTTTTCCATCTGTTAGCACCCTTAGTGCTCCTTATAAAGAAATGCATTTTTATTTCAGATAATGTCAACAAGTATTATGAAATATTTCTTTTTCAATAGAACTGCTAAACCTAGGAAAGCCAAAGGGAAAAAACACAAGATCTGCTCACTAATTAAAAATCCATTAAAACTTAGTCAGAAGGCTTGGAAAACCTCAGAAGAGTAAAAATAGGTCTAAAAAGAAAATGGGCAATGGAATCAGATGGGTGTCAGTGTATATTTATAATTCACATGAATTGTTTTTCTTTTAACAAAATTGTTTTCAAACTAGATGTAAATCCTAAGAGCCAGATCATGAAAACTATTTTTATACCAGAGTAAATAAAAGTCTGGAAATAGTATTGTGAAATATAAACAACAAGTAGCATAATAAGCAACACTCCATAGCACAGGCACAAGTAATACAGATCTTCAAACATGTCTAAAAGCTTCTGTATAAACAGGCATATCAATCTCTAGGGGTGCTGATGAGGTAGAAATTCTAAGGTTTTTGTTAGAAATTCTGCTAACAATAATGTGCCTAAACCTTATTTTCATCCCTGAAGAAGAGTCTTCTAGAGACATAAATTTGCCTTCTGACAATTACAGATAGCTTACAAATAGCTCCAAGTAATTACAATAGAAAACTTTTAAACTTCTGTTCAAAGGACTGTTAAATTACCATTATTATTTGGGACAATGATCACTGCTGTTCACCAACATTCTCAAAATTTCACCTATTTTTATTCGAGACCACTACCAGCTATACCAAGTTGCTTTGTATATTTTTTCTCCACCCTTTAATATTGAATATATGAATTAATGCTATTTTTAAAATTATTTGGAGGGACTAATTCTTTTTATTCAAGTCTCAGTTCCTTGTTTCTTTAGTATGCTCTGAAAGAAACCCTTTTAAAAAGTGAAGTTAATAGAAAGATGGGCTTCCCAGCACCTGATGCTAGAGGAGTTCTCCTACGGCACTTTCACACTCCCACCTTCCTCAGCCTGAGAAGGGATCAGACTGTGTCAGAACTGCCAGCACGAGAGTGATCTACTGCTCAGCCTACGTCATACGATACAGGTCAGAGTTATAAACAAAATTGTCTCTGTGTCACATGAGAGGGGCACGTCCCCAGCCAACCCTGCTGGAGCAACTACTACAATGGAAGTCATCCAAGAGGACCAGCTGATACCTCCAGGTCAAGTTCCTTTGAGGCCACCATCCAAGGACACAAGCTGCAAGCTTATTCCCTTTACTGCCCTGCAACTTGCACAGGGTCCTCAAGGTCTGCAACTTCTCTCCAGTTCCACAAATATACTCAGTTTAAATATTAAAACGTGTTTTTTTTAATGTAATAGGAAACTAATTCTTGAAATCTATGTTCACTGTGGAGAAAACCACTAAAATGTTCAAGATTCAAACATGCAGACCTGGGGACATACAAAATATTCTAAGCTGAATTAACACTGACTGAATTTATTCCCAGCAAAAGAGACAGTTTTCATCCACACCAGTTCAATTCATTCATTAGAGGTTCACGAAGCAGTCAGGGAGAAGAGTAGCGAGAGGAAAGGGTTACAGGAGAAGGAGAGAGAATAAAGCAAGTGGAGCTTCTTTTAGTGACAGAGCAAGTAATTCTGTCTAAAAGGATTTGGAAATCATAATCTGAATCCCTCTGCCTCCTAACTTTTTTTTTTTCCTGCAAACCACCAGAAAAAAAGTAATGAAGGGAATCAGAAATGATATTGCAGCTGATTTATAATGGGACTATTTGTATATTTACCTAATCTTTTCTGAGCATAGACCTTCTGGAATGACAGCTTCTTAGATATTTATACTTTTATTTCAGCTTGCTTTTTACATATACACATATGCTTCTAATTAACATTTACAGCATGGAAATTCAGTTCTACTCACCAGACCACACCACACAGCCTTAAAAATTATCTTAATCAAACGTTTCAGATGTACTTTCAGGTATAAAAAGCTGGCAGAGCAGCTCTGAAAGAGAACTGGCAACCACTTGTGAAGATGACAAAGACAGGGAAGCACATAAGTGTAACTTAATGGCCCTAAAGCTACTCATATTTATCCAAATACTACCTTGGTGTCACAACAGGACAGAGCAGTTCCTAGCTCACAGCCACACAAATGTCAGTATTAAAATAATTATTTTTTTCTTAAAGAGTATTCTGCATAGTTTTTTTTGCAGTATTTTTGCACACTGAAATTTCTCTTGAAGTACCTGAAAGCCTTTATGCTAATAAAAGAACTACAATTGAGGTACGCCTTGCCCTCGGAACCTTAGAAACCATTTGTCTTTTGCAATCAAGGTATTAAAGATAACGTTTGAAAAGAATCTTCAACCACAAAGGTGCTCAACATTCATTACACCATCCTGGAAAAGCTGCTACAGAGAGTGCTATCAGAACAGAAGTCTGACTGCTCACGGATTCACTGGACACAATGCCAGAATCATTATCCATGCGAGCCCAATATCCATAACTATCACTCAATAATCGTAATTGATTGAAGCCCATCTTTCAGAAAGCCACTCACTTTGCCATTCCCTTTGTTGTTCATTCCTCCTTCTGAATTCGTGCTCATTTCCTTTGTGAACTTCTCTGGTTTCAGCTTTCAACCACTGGTTCCTGTACTTTTTCCTCTTACATTAGGGATCTCTTAAGAACTCAGTATTTTCTCTGCTAGAGATATTCACCATTCTCTAACTACTACTTGTTTTTAGGGTTTAAATCTCCCACCCCATAACTGAACAGACTGAGCACCTTTACCTTCCTCTCCCAAAGCAATTTTCTCCAAGCTTTCTACAATCTCTGGTCCGTTTCATGACTTTTTGCCAGTATTTCGGTCTTTCAGCTGTGGATATCTGAATCACATTGAAATGGCAGCAGCAAATCTCACAATCTCTATGATAAACAGAGCTTCAGTGCACAGCCACAAACATCCCACACTTTAAATCTCTTGCCAGCAATGCTCCTTTCTGGATTGCAGCCCCATCCCCACATCTCTACATGGCACCACCATCCCCTCTTCTTATTCTGAAGAACATTTTGTTTAACTGCTCTTCTGCCTCTTCCCTGTGCTCATCCATGTCATTCCATATACAGATTTCAACAGCAGTAATTGTTATTAATATTGACTAACACCAGACTTCAGTGCTGGAGGACCACCCAAAAAACCCAAAGCAAAGCAGTGACAGTTCCCAAAGACAACAAAGTGCTTGGTCAGCCAGTCCTTAAACCAATTACTGCAGGCTTTATTCCACTGAATAATTCAAACAAATAGTTTTAATCAGAGTATAAAACACTGTTAAGCCCAGCACCTTTAAAGAAATCCATTTACATTACATCTTCATAGAAAATGATGGATAAAGGACCACATCAGATGACCTAGTATCTACATCAAAGGAAACTTGTAAAACTCACAAAATGGATAAAAGGCTGAAAAGGGAAAGAATAAAAAAAAAAAGCCCAACAAGCCTAAGAGTTTCTGCTTCTAAAGAACACAGGAAATATATTTATTTCTAAAACAGTAAGTATCCATATCTGTCCAAAAGTCATGTCTTCCACATTTGTCATCATTTCAGTGGGAACCACAGGATTTCACTATCTCACAGAAGTGAGCAGTATGTATTTCAATATACTTTGTAGCATAATAAAATATTCTACTGAAATTACGAGATTTAAAAAACAATTACTTTATTGCTTCTTACAACTTTTTCACTGTAAAATTCAACTCCAAGGTAGTAATTGGCAGGGACAAAATTATGTAGCAATTAGGGCATGACAGCAAAAGCAAACAAGAACTGAAAATGGGTTCGACACTTCTGGTAACAAGCAGGTAATTATCACAGCAGCTTGAAAGGGGCATAATCAACCAAACTGACATCATCCCTCCCACATAATAAAATGTGAAATCCCTTTACGTGCAGTGTAGCTCTTACACACAGCTGGTAAATGCTGCTAGTCTAGTCTCGATGTTTGTGGCTGCAGAGCAGCTGAGGTTACATTTGGGATGGTTCAAGAGGAATAACTTTATTTATTTATTATTTATTTAGGATGGTAATAGCTATTACATGTTTTCATCCACTGTGGACTACAGATATTATCACTAGAAAATGCTACTTTATAAAACTGCCCTCTCTTTTTTGAGTATAACTTTGTTTTCAAAGTTCCTAAGAAAGAGAAAAAAAATCTCTGCCTACCATTGTATTTCCACCACCATCTAGAAGCTAAAACAAGTTTAATATTTTTAACATAAAAATAGAAAGTTGCTATTTTTAAATATGCTTTTTTCTTAACTACTGTATTTTAGCAGCAACACTTTTTCCCTCACGATGGGTTTGTTTAAACTCAGGTGTGAACATTAAGTGTTGCCTCAAAGCAGCACTGTGCTGTGGACATGCCCGTTACCTCAACACAGTCTAATTGCAAAATAAACAGTAATGTATTCATCTTTATCATATATTTGATGTAATTAAAATACAATTTAAAGAACCCATTCATTTCTCAGCTGTGCCCTTTCAGCACTGTTTTACTGTGAGATTCTCACTCTCATCAGCAGCGTGTTTGGAGAACCCATCAGCCCCGACTGACTCAATCAATGGTGGTTGTTTCAGAGCAGGCTGGGGGGAACCTCCTTCTCCCCTGTTTTCTATATTCCTAACCTGTGTTCTTCTCCATTTTCTCTCTCTTGGTGTTGACAAATCCATTTACCTCCACCTTGTCTGTCAATATCATTAACTCGCTGCTCCCACCTTTTTCCAGCTCATTAACAGTAAGGCTGAACTCAACACTAATCCTAAACTTAACTATTTCCACACAGCTCCCCCACCTTTCGGATGGGTTTTGTTCCTTGTTTCTTGGATACAAGCAATTTCAAACACACTGGAATTGCAGCTCAATTTGTATTGATTTTTCATGACAAATTTCCACAAAACATTTACAGAATATCTGCACCTATCATTTTGCAAACTGTGCTGCAAGTACCGTAAGTAAAATGAATTATTAACCCTTATTTTCTCATCGTTAAAAGTTCAGCACTAACACATCACAACATTAATTCTTTAGACAGCTGTTAAGCATTCTACTTTTTATCATTTTTTTTGTTATATTTAGACTTTTTTCCACAAAATTCTCAAGAAGATAACACAGGATCTTTGATTCCTGGATCTCAGCTTCTGTAAAATATTGGGGTAGTTCTAAGTATTCCTTGTAAAAATTAAATTTCATGAGTGTGTAGCCTAAACATGGCATGCCTTGACTTGTGGAAGGTTTGATTTACTGACAAGTAAAGCAGATGTGGGCACAACAGGAGATATTTAATTGCTGACTATATGTTACTGACAAGATGATGATGTTAATACTATACCAAACCTTGTCTTTTTTCCTCCATATCTGAGCCATTTTAAATCTCTAATTATTTAAATGGGTTAAAATTGTTCAAGATGGGTATTTAAATGGGTTAAAATTGTTCAAGACGTATTAAGATGTATTATCAAGAATTCTCTAAACTAGAATAAAGTGATAAAAGCACAAGTTTATAAATTTAAAATTAAACCATAGCAAAAGGAAATACTGACCTCAAAGCTAGAAAGGATAAAGACTAAATAAATAATTTTAAAAGTTATTTGTAAGTTAACTGCCATTAATAAGGCCCACTCCTTTTAAAAGCAAAGCTTCTCTGAACACAAGGAATTTTACTATGACAATATGAAAAACAGCTTTACAAGGAAACCTAGCATGGGTCAAAGCAGAACTGACAGGACTGGGACAAGAGTCAGACACTGACCTGAAGGAACAGGTAAGCTGCACGAACCCTTTCCCAAGGGAGGTTACTGCCAGGAGAGCCCAGCCTGGATCTCCACGCAGGGAACTCAGCACTGCCCTGGCAGAGCAACAGGGCTGAGCAGCTGCAAGAAAAGCGACTGCCCAAGTCACTGCTGCCAGCAGAACAGATCTCTGCAACCGTGGCCTTAAATGCCCTGGAAATATAAAACTAACTAGAAAGTTTCCATTACCAACAAAACAACGGGCAGGTAAATTACCAAGGAACAGGTACTCAGAAATGATGAGGTGGAAACCTTCAGTAACCTTCACCACCTTCTCCTCGCCACTTACCCTTCTTGTTTCAGTGAGAGATTGCACCAGAAATGCCCTTTTACTGAAAGCTTAAAGCTACAGCAGCATCCAGGAGCCACAGCATTAATCATACTGGATAGGATATTCTGTGATACTTTAATTCTAAAGACTTGGGGAAACTTGTAAGACTCACAGAAATTCCAGGCCCTGTAAGTTCCAGAACAAGCACATAAAGGCATCTGATAAGGGGACAAATACTGGTTTTCTTCTTTGCATCTGGATCCTACAATAAAGGTAACATGTTTGGTTCAGGGTCCCTAAGGGAAACTTTCTTCATCTAAACAGCTGGAAATAATTTTGTTGGAAAAAATACAGTATTTTGAAGTAGAGATCCTTCCAAAGAAAGCTCTGAGAAGATGCCAGGAAAACAGAGTTAATAAAAAAATAAAAAAATTTACCTTCTCTATATACAGACACACCCCAACACCTTATTTTCTTACAGCCAATTCTACATCCCAATCGACAGGTATGTTGAGGGTTTCTTTCTTCCAAAAAAGAGATCAGAAGTTGAGGTTTAGCTTCCATTGGAAAATAAAAACAAACATGGGCTTGAGACTCATTAGACACACCCCACATTAGCACACCCCAACATTTAATTTATTGCAGAATTACACTGAGTTGGTAATGCACAGCATAAGAACTTCACCTTAAAAAAATAACCAAAACAACACTGACAAAGTGTTCTGCCATTAAATAGAATCTCTTAGCAATGCCACTGAACTCATAGCTAAGCTTAATACAAAATACCATCAAATATAAACTTTATTAGGATGGTACACTTCTGTTCTTCCAAGTCAAATGCAAGCCTTTTTAAACAATTAGCCTTGGATATGCACATTAAAATAAAAATATATGAGTCTGAGAGCCTGACTCAAAACCATCACACCTGCACATGCAGGGCTGATTAATTAACCTGTGTAGTTCATCAAGGACCATCTGAAAGCCCTTTGGTTTTTATGCATTCTGTTATCAGCATAATTCAGAGCATTTGGATGAAAGGCTTATATAATTATAAACTATTATGAAAGGGGTGTTTTTTATGAAATCCTACAAATTTTGATGACTTCTTTATGAATTCTTCCTCTAAAGAAGAATTGTCTTCTTTCAAGTTTCCTTGGCTGTAGATTTTATATTTGGGTTCACTCAAATAATAAAAATTAAAACTGCTAAACTTACTAGCTAATAAATATACCATCTATCTATAAATACACCATCACTACAACAAACAAAGAATCAATCGATTTGATTTTTAAAATTAATGACAGCACATCTTAGAAAACACACTGCTGAAGAATGAATGGCAGGGGGAAAAGAATCTCTGAAAAATGTCATCCACTCCTAAATATATCAGCTAAAATTTGCTACCCTATTGCACCAGCTGCAAAATTCCATCTCTGCTGCCTTGGAAGACTACAGAAACCAGGTTTCACATCATCAGGAAAATCATGGGCCAAATACAATGGTGGTCTGACATGCCGCTCACCAACACCTCAGTAAGAAAGGTTTTCTTTTTGTCAAGGAGTTTGTCTGAGCGAGTACAGCAACTACTGATGTTCTTAACACACATAAGAAAAAACTCTAACTCCGGAAGATTTTAATTTCAAAGAGACATAACAAAAACTACACCAAGGCCAACCAGTTCTTCAATGTGACAAACGTATCAAAAGAAAATGTACCTAAAATAAATGTGACTCAGATAAGCAGCTACTATCAGTTTACTACAGGTACACTATTTGAATAAAGCAAAATGAGTTAACAGTATTCTCCCACAATCAGATTTTTAATACTTGCATTAAAGCTAAGGAAAACAGTAAAGCTCCTATTATGCGTTTTTAAAAACAAATTTATAATAGAAGTATGTCTGAAGCTGCATCTTAAGGGAAAAAATAACAGCCAACAAAGTATTTAGAATTTTCCATACTATTATTCAGGAAGATCTAAGAATACCAAAATATTTTTAAAACAATAAGAGAAAGTAAAGGTTTAAGCCACATTAGAAAACCTCCCCCTAAAGCTTACAGTTATTGCAGTACTTCTTAAGGCAGAGTTTCATGACAAAAATACTCATTTTGTGCGGCAGAGACACACAAAAGGATTCTTCAGGATGCCAAACACTTTCAGAACTCTCCAGTGATGACTCATCCTGTTATGTATACAAAGCTTTCATTAAAAAAAAAAAAAAAAAGTCAGTTGGCATCATTACAGATCCTCAGTTAGCGATCTTCAACTTACTGTTAGTTCTTGTACAAAGTATTCTAAACACTGCAATGAAGTATTCTGGTATGCTAATTTTGGGGAGGAAAACGTGCAACTTAACTTGAATGGCCTTTCTTACACAGAGTTTCTACTCTAGTTCACAAACGGCTCCAAGATGGCCTCAAACACAGTTTTTAGCTACACAGAAATTCTTTGTTGCTCCACAGCAGTTCCTTGCCAGTCGCGCTGATCAACTATTTTGCCAAAACCAGAAAAATAAGTCTTTCAAAATGAGTCTTGATGACTGGAACAAAAAGAACCACTTCTTAAAGGAGAAAAAAAAAAAAAAAACAAAAGCGGGGGGGAAGGGTAGTTGAACTGCTCCTAAAAACTGTGAAAGCATTCCTCCTGGATATCTCCTTAGATGTGCCGTTTTAATCCCTCCACCCCAAATTCATTAATTTATTTAGATAATCTGTTGTTCTACAACAAAACCACAATAAACTAAAACTGCCACATAGATGCAAATAATTGTGATACACTGCTCTGCTATACTGACAAGTATCTTCTAATAAGACAGATTCCTTTTTTATATATATACAACTTCTTTGAAATGTGGTGTTGGTTTTTGTAATTGGCTGTTGTTTGCTTTACTTATACACACGAATGTTTGCAAGATGTACTGAAACCAGAAGCCTCCCACAGCACTACACACAGCACAGCAAGCCTGCATCTTGCTCCTTCAAGTCTTTCCAGACTTTTCCAAGTCAAGAGGGTCGTTTCCATTCCTGCTCATCTTCTACCTGCAGGCAGCCACCTACAAACCCAGGTGCGGTGGTGCTTTAGCTCAAACAAGCACTGACCTCCTCAAACTCATCTCCAGATTCACTCCTCATAGGCAGCAAATCTGGAGTTTGCAACCCTCCCACAGCATCGTCTGGCCCAACTCAAACAAACAAGCAAGACAGAAATAATTTCCTTTATGTTCAATCCCTCCAGTCACTCACTTCTCTAATAATTCAGTTCCTAGTGTTGAACCTTTTCTAAATATGGCCACATAAGCATAAGCAGCGAGCCTCAGTGCCAGCTATGCAATTTCTCTTTCCCACTGGGGACAAGTTTTCCAGCATCTCAGATGTTTTCAGAACAGACGCCTCCCCCACCACTGCCACATATACATTTTATTTTATTTCTTATGAACGCCTCTTACCCAAAGCAGTTACAAGTGCCAAATCATCTGATTTCACAGAGTGTCAAAAGAAAAGCCAGATCTAAGAACTTTTATAGCATTTTCTATCCCTTCTTCCTCTGCAACATGTTGAATTGGAAATAATATTCTTCATTTGCTCAGATTCCAGTGGCTACAAGAAGTCTGCTGTCCCTCTCCAGTCATTTACATTGATCATAGGGCTTAATCAACTACACCATGTTTCTGTAAGTTTAAGCTGTCCATGGATACTGTCAAGGCTATATGTGATCAAAGAGACAAACTAAATTTGTGGATTCATGCAATGAGTCTTTGAGCTTTAAGCATACTGATTTCCATGTTTCACAAAAAATAAACCTAAGGAACAGCCCATTTTTTACTGCTTCCAGACGAGCTATGAAGGCATGTGTTAGAAAGCGTAACAAAATCCTTTTTTTTTTTTTTATTTAGTTGTAAGTTTTTGTTATTCTCTCATTATTTATGTACTACCACAGGTGGTCATGGCAAATTACCAACATAATTTATGCTGGTTCTTTAACTGCAAGTCTAGCTTGCTAATTAAATAGCAGGAAAAAAAAAACCCAAACAAACAAAAAAACCCCCACACCCCAGTCTTCAGCAGTTAAAAAGCAGAGGTACAGGAAAGCAGGAGACACCCCCAGACAACAACAGAAGCTTCACATTTCCCTTTAGCAGACTATGGTTAAATGGAAGCAGACACCATTTTCATTTCCTCACATTTAATCAACAGTGGATGGAAGAGGGCAGAGGAACAAGGAAAGCCTCTTCAGCAGAGGTTTGGACAGGGCTGGGGTCGGGGGGAACAAGGAGCCTCACAAAAAACAGGAGGCATTTCCAAGCACATGGCACAAACATAATGGAGGGTCCAGCATGGGCTTGCCTCCACTGAACAAACAAAAGGGGATACTTTAATCATATTTTAATGAGGCTTTGCACGTGACCTGGTCCATTAGATGCTGAAATGCTGCTGCAGTTACTCTACAGCCACCTTGGCATTTGGTGGCTAATGCTCCAACTGGCCGCTACAGTACCCTTGAGAAAGGAAAAATAAATAAAGCTGCTGCAGCAGCTTTGGTTGATAACAGCACTAATACACTGGGGGTTTAAAAGATCTGTAGATCCACAGACATCAGCATGATCATGTGTGAAACCTTAACTCACTAATAACCAGTTCTATCAGGAGACATATTATGCAGAATAATTAAGTCAATTTATGTTATATAAAAAACAGGTTCATTATCCAAATACAAATATTATTAAACTAATAGAATAAATCAAAACCTAAGCCATGAAATAGACATTTAACATCAGAAAACAAGATACCGTGGCTCCTTATGGCTGCAAAAAGTGAAAAAATTTCCTGCCCTAAGAACCTCAGCAAAACTTGCTAACAGTCCAGAAATCCTGCTTTTGGAGTCAATTTGTCTCCTACTGCCTCCAAAGAGCAGTCCTGTTAAACACATACAATTTTCTTTCAGTTTAAATAAAATTTCCCTGATGTGCCCTAGCACTTTCAACCACATCTCTGGCATATGTGCACATCTTTGGAAAGCATATAATCTGGTTTTCCCACACATACATTTTCATGCATCCTGACAAGTATAACCACAATTCACAATGAAAAGGTGATCACAAAATCAGCATTTACTGTCTCTTCCAACACTTACTGCACAGCACTGATGCAGAAGGACCAAAAAAATCCCAAGTGAAACTCTGCTCTCCCAGTTTTCTGCAGCTGAATTGTGGAACTCCACACTCAGCACACTGGAAGTTTGTGTGATTGAGGAGAGGCTGGACACATTCAAAGGAGATTTTATGCTCAACAGATCTAACACAGCAATACTATCCTGGACTCCAGAAATCCCACAATTCTTTCCCAATCTCCTGCAATTAGTGATTTGGGGAAGCATCATTACAAAACTACTTTTGTCTTACTTTCCTATTAACCACTGCAGGACACCCACATCTCTGACCTGACCTAGCACAGATGCTGTTGAGAAATAAGTAATTTCTCCAAATTATTTTACAAATAGGCTCTGAATCAAGAAAGCTCATCATACTGTCCAGATTATTGTCACATCTAAAGAATCATCTTTAGCAACACTAAACTTTATTTCCAGCTTTGTATTCAATATCCTGTATTCCAAAAACTGAACCTGTGTCTGTGCAGCTTTTAGTTGCTTATAAAAGTTTCATTCCTCCAAAAGATTGGCTCCTGATTTCTGGTGCCCAGAGACTCCCACGTGGACTTCCAGATTCTGTTCTGCATGGTGGGAAGCAAGAAAAATGCCCAAGCATCCTATATACCTTCCCATTCAGGATCTTTGTCCATTCTGTACTGAAAAGTAGTCAGGTCATTATCTACCACAGCAAAACAATAACTTTGAGGCAAGCTTCTTGTCATACAATCATGCTTTTTAACAAGGTGCTTTCACAGTCAAAGAACATCTATTTTTCTTGCATTTAAGCAACATGAAGCTCTTCTGGCAGATCAATGGATCCTTGTAATCGCCAAATTTCCTGCACAACATCAGAAGTAAGTTAAAGCCCCTGTGTCCTGTAAATACAATTGGCCTAATACTTTGCTGCTATTTTCTAATCTGAAATAATACCCAATGCACAAGCATTCTAACCTTACCTTTATATAGGGAATTTATTAATTTTTTTTATTCTTCCTGTCACTTAAAGACTACCAGGAGAGAATCATGCAAGGTTGTTCTGCCCCCCCACCTTGGATAAAGTCCTGACTTTTAGCACTCAGGCTCATCTTTTTGATGGAATTTGACAAGCATCTTTAAATGTCAAGACCAAAGAGCCAAGGAAGGAGTTTTATGAAAAACAGTTGGTGTTCACTGATTGTGGGCAAGTTCATCCTCATTCCTAAAAGTTGCTTAATTTCACCCTTTTATTTTCCTTAAGGATGTGGTCAATGTTCATGAGGAAACCTAGTAAAAGACAAAGTGTATTATGCAGAATCCCATAATCTGGATGGTTCTGACTTAGAGGGTGTGTACTACGATGGCACGGAGCTCTGTCAGTACATTTCACTTTTGCTGCTCAGGTAGAATTAGGGTATAGGATGATCTGCAGAAAGTTTAGTTCTGATGAGTTTAGCAGGCTTAGGAGGCTGTTGGAAGGTCTGGAGAGAAGATTACAGGAGAGATTATTTCAAGATACATCTTCTTTCAGTACAAGCTGCAACCACTGAAAAGATCGTGCAAACAGGACGCCCTAAAAAGCAACCACCTCCCTGCAACCTTGCTTTCTTAGAGCCTTAAGAGACATAACCCCACCACCACTGCTTTTCTGCCCCTAACTATACCACCACAGCACATCTTCCAAGTTTCTCAGAAGGAACTTCATGCTCAGAAGATGCTACAGAACAGTCAGGAAAAACTGCCATTATAAACTGCTGAAGAGACCACAACCATCACTAGCTTTTCTATTACAAAGAAGCCCTCACAAGACAGCCTTCCCTAGAAAAAGTCTACTACTCTTCACCTACAAATATATGTCTTACCAAGAAAGCCAAGTAGCTCCTCTTTACCTGCCTCCTGGCCTGAAACTTCTGGCACAGGAGATGGTGAGAAGTGTAAAGACAAGATATGAAGTACTATATGCAAAATTATTCAGCCTTACATCACTCTGATAAAATTTAACACGTAGTATCAGTTTTCCAGGTGCTGATTATGTTTGATGAAATCAAGTATCTGACAATAGGCTGGGTCTCAGAGGCATGAAATACACATCTAGCTCAGGAAGAAATAAGCCTAGTTCTCTCTGAGTGACCCCAAAGTGCCCCTTTTTTTCTTTGCACACAACAGAACTGTGATTCTTGCCAGCCTCTGCAAAGCAGTGGGAGTAAAACATGACTAATTGGCCAGTAGAAGAATAATAGAGAAATCAAGAACAAGTTTATGCCATTTATAATTGTTGTGATTTCAGCTTAGCACTGTTTCACAGAATCTAAGTTGACAGAAAACTGTTCTCACATTTTCTTGATATCTGAAGAATGAAAAACTATTCCACAATGCCTGGTTTATTTTTTTATAAAGCATCCTCTTCCCCACAGTTTCTGATCATGCAGAGCAGCAATTGGCCAGCACTATTCAAAACAGGAGGTACAGAACCATCTAGGCTATCGAATTCTTACTTCTACTGATGAATGTTTACTCTCATGACTATTTTATTTCAATGGAAAACTTTCTATTGACTTCACTTGTCTTTGAAACAGAATTGTGTACCTTAGAGAATACCCCACCATGCTGATTAATAATTAAATGAATCCATACAGTACTTATTCACTGACAGCTCTTTATTTGGAGGTCCAGAGGCATCAATAATGAAAACTCCTCTGTAGTACTGGCAAAGCTGTCAGCAGCAGATGTTGAAGATTAGGCAGCCATGAGGAAAGAAATAAATATAATATAGGATGGTTTACATATCAACTGTATGTAGTTCTATCAATAGTCAGGGGAACTACCTCTCCCTAACCTTTACATCTCTCAGCATTCACCACAGAAAACAGCAGCCAACTATCTTCATCAACATGGGTGAATGCAGATGTCAGAACTGGCCAGAGAAATCCCTGGCTACACAGCACAGCCCAGAAACTCTGACTTTCCGGTAACAAACTAAACTGGAGTCAACCGATTTCAAAACATCCCCAAGGGAAGCAACAGAACAGCCTGAAATAGCAGCTATTCACCAGTTCAGCTCCAGGATTCTAAAACCTTCTACAGATACCATCTCTACACAACCATCTCAGTTACTGAACCACAGGCATTAAGACAGATTCAATATCTACATTTCTGAAAAATGGAATAAAGAAAGTAATTAACTTACTAACTCCTCATAGCTAAACATTCTTCATCATTCTAGGTAGATTTTACTATTTGAGGACAAATATATCAGAGGAAAAAAAAACTATGTGTCTAAGTATTTTACATCTTATTCACTAATAAATATTTAAACAAAATATACAGGGCAGACTCCTCTCCCCAACATTTTTAATTTGAAATTAAAGAATTTGTTCATGCAGGATTGTACCCTGATGCACACAAACCAACTCAGGAATCTTCCAGACTTCCTCACCATCACTCTGCTCTTCCAAAAACTAGACTTCAAGTTGTAATAGCTGTTATTTCTGGAACTGCATAAAACTGTCTTCACATGGTTCCCTAAACTGTTTATTTTTCTTAATTTAAAAATCTTAGCTTCCTTTAACAAGGTGAAAATAAAGATGACAAGGAAACAGGAAAGACAACTCAATACACGTAAGAATAAGCACTGCTTACAGGCAAGGTGGATTAAGGTGAAAGAGAAAGACTGAAGTCCATGCTCCTCAGGCTCCATCTCCCATCTGTCTTGCAGATTATATTCCTGTAACTCTGGGTTCCTCTTTCCTGAGCACTGCAAACCCACCATGCTTCCAAAAGCCCTGTCTCTACCTTGCTTTTGTACCCCTTCCTCTGCGCAATTCACTTTCTACTAAAATCCTGCAAAGCCAAAGTGAAGTGTTTCCAATGAGAACAGTTTCTCAAAGGTTAACAGCAGTATTTACTGCTCAACCCTGACCTCCATTTTATGGCAGCCCTGAACGTACACACTGAATGACTTCTGCCACAACTGTGACTAAACCTTCTGTACACAAGGCCAGGCTGACATGGCAGTGACAACACCTAGCACACCTACTATGCGACCCAGATCAAGGACCTTTGAACATGTTAGAAAATATTCTAGGTTCATTCATTTCCTCATCACTCTCCTTGATCACCATTGGTGTCTTCTCACATGCTAAATACATTCTCAATAGTGCCACAAAACCGTGCTGACAAAGTTGCCCCACTCAAGCCTAAGGGCAAGGTGACTAAAATAAAGCTCCAACCTTATTCCTTCTCATTGTTCCAGATATACCATCCTTGTATAGTCCTTTCCAGCCTATCCCTTCCCCCTGCCCTATCCTCTTTGTTCCACCAAGTACATCACATCCTTTCATCCTGCTCCTCCTGCTTCCAAAAAGCCTTCAAATTGTATTAAACTCAGTACCTTCACAAGTCACTTGATTCAAAGAAGGCAGATTTCTGCAGAACTGTAAGCCTAAATAAGAATTCTGTTTGAGGTTTTCTGAATTCTGGAAAAAATACAGCTCCCTTTCCTCCTGGTCTCAAATCTAAATCTCAAACAGATCCTCCACAAAATGATTATTCCCAAAACTGCCCTTTTCAGTTTGTCCCATTTTTCTCTATGGCACCTGATGTTACATGCTAACAGTGACTACAAACTGGTTAACTATAAACTATACAAACCAGGCAGTAATAACCTGCTTTCACACGCACTTCTTCCTAAATGGAGTCTTCCAAAAGCAGCCTACCTTTTCTTTTTGTAACATGGGGGCATTTGGGGCTTGGAAATTAAAAAAAAAAAAAAAAAGAAAGAAAGAGAGAAAGAGAGAGAAAAGGAAGATCCAGAGTAAAAACAACATGGAAGTGTTTGTGGTTGGAAGGAACACATTGAGCTTCATCTAAAAGAAATAATTCCTGAATCCTGAGTTATACCCAAGAACTGCAAGTCCTGGCTAAAAAAACAAACACATAAGCAGACTCCTCTTCCATGCCTTTACCTTCTCTAATAAAGTAAGGTTACACAAGCATTCACTTTTTGATGCTTGGAAATCAGGATGAAAACGTGGGACAAAGAGGCCAGCATGAAATCTTTTATTTTCTAGCTGTATTAAAAAAGCACCATCAGCACAAGCCACACTAACTGTGTAACATTTCGTCAGTGAGTACAAACAAGAGGAAGACTTCCATGAAGAGACAGACAGAAATGCAGAGTGCTATGACTAACTTCCAACAGACCTTATGGAGGAGTCAAATATCCTCCAAATGCGTGATATCATCTATGCTTGTGCCTGGCATTGGACCTCAACACTGAGATGAAAAAAAATTCTAACAAGGCCACATGTAATTATGCTCCATTTTTTTAATCAAAGATACTTCCAAAGGACAAAGCTTAACTGTGATGTTTTACCACTCAACTCCATGTGAGATGTCAGGAAAAAAAAAATCTGTCAAGACCACTAAAAGACACATCTGTTTGCTGAATACATTCCCCATCAGATTACCAAACACAAAGACGTGAACACTGTCAAACAGAAGGCGCTCACCTATTCCCAAAACCACGTGAGTGTTTCTCTGCCACGCCGCTTTCCCTACCGAATTTCCATGACATTTCCTGGTTCACCTCAGCCGTCCCAGGGAGCACCACTGCGGCACAGCAAATGCCATGAATTGCAAGAAGACATCTGATATCTGTGATATCACACGCTGGGATCCTGCCAGAGAACCTCAACATGCCAAAAGGATTTCGCAGAGGAAAGACAGAATTATAAAAGACTAGCTGAAGGCCCACTGTCAAACTGGATTTCAGTACTTCTTTCTTCAAATGCCCTACGTCCCAGGGTTTCCATGAGCTTTATTAATTACTAAAATTGGAACTGCCCAAATAAAACAAAAGACTGTCTTTCAGCTTGTTTAGAGTGTGCTTTTGACAACACTCCAGTCAGTCCCCCATCCTCTTGGGCTGTGTATTTTATACTAAATGGTACACCTCAAGAACATACTCCTCCATACTAAGAGTTTTCTATCCACACTTTCAGAACAGGAAGCCAGAACTGCAAAGCCGTAAGATTTGACAGCAGTGATGAGAAAACAATACTTTAACCATTATTTTTAAATAGCTGAATAAATTAAATACAGTAAGTCTGGAAATACACGTAAAGCACATACTGAATGGTCCTTTTAGCCTGAAACAAAAGGAGAAACAAATACATACATGGCTGCTTTTAATTTTTGCTCAGCCATTTACCCTTAAGAGATCATTTTCAGGCAAGTCCAATGAACGGTCACATTAAGAAACTGTACATGATGCAACTACTTTCTACTGGCATATTATGTAAATGACAATAATACTATCCCCTGTGTCCTCCCCTCCAAAAAAAAAGAAGCCCCCAAAGAACATTTTGCCCAAACTCTGCAGGAGTTTCTGCTTAGGAGAGAATAATATAGAAAAAAAAATAAGAATAAAGAAAAAGGCAAGGAAAAAAAATGTAAGTCGATTAAGTGCAGCGTCTGACAAAATAATTCTACAAAATTAAATATTATACCTACAAAAAAAAGGAGTATTTTGACCTAAAAGCACCTATATTTAATGCTGGCAGAATATTAGGTATTACTTTGCACAAAACGGACAAAACAAGAGTAATAAAACAGTTTTGTAAATCAGACAAGGAACTAAAAACTATAGATACTCGAACTCCAAGTATATGCTCAACAGAAAGGCGATTTACAACGAAGTAGTAAAGGATGTAGAACCAAACCCTTTAAAAACAAATGTACAGTAGTCATCAGTGAAGTTACTGAATGGCATTTAGATGCAGCTGATCACACAGCACTGGGGAAAAAAAAGTCTTATCTTGTCTCCTGCTTCTATCTTACAAGTAAATGGTTAAAATATTTACACTCAGCAGTCTGGGAGTTGCAGTTATTTTCTGTAGTAAGTGTATTTTATTGTGCAGGGGCATCAAACAGCACACAGGACCATCACCATGATGTACACACAGCACAAAGACCCCTGCACGTAACCTCCAGCTCAGGAGCTGTGTATACTTCAATACCCAGCATTGTACAGAGTCACTGAGAACCTTTAAATGTCTGCCCAGTTGTTTCAGTTTTGCTATAGGAGTACGAACCCACTACTGCTTTTTTTCTTTCCATGAAAAAGCCTCTAACTGTTTTCATACTGATCTTCAGTTCTTTCAACAACTCTACGCCAAATAACACTATTCTAAGAAAGAAAATGAAGTTAAACAAAAATCTAAACTAACTAAGGAACGTTCTTCAATTATGTAATAATCCAGTGAGAGTGTTAACTAATGATTCACTGGTGAGGTGAAGTGCTTAGTATCCAGAATTAGGCACAAGACTGAAGGAGTTTTTCGGGAAAATACAAAACACTACACCAATTAACTGGTTCATATTTTCAAAGCATAAGTTGCTATGTTGAGTGGGTTTCTTTAATCAACCTACTACCAAAGTAAGGCCACTGGAAAAAGGGGCAGCCAGCCTCTCATACTGCCCAAATAAAAAAAGAAATAGACTTCTTTTCTTTACAGTTGTACCAAGTTTGTTAAAGCCAGCCAGTTACGTAACACTTACTTTGACTTATGACCTATTTGCTCACTGCTCATACAAAAATCATCATATATGATGCTCTGGCCATCCATTATGCACTAGAAATACAGTTTATTTTTTGCAGTGTTTTTATTTTTTTCCCTTAGTTTAGAACTACAGTTTAAAACAGTGGATCACCTAAAATTAACACTATACAGGTATGCTCTGAAAACATGCAAAATTAAAATGGCAAGCTCTTCAAAAACAGCGTGCACAGAATACTTCAAAATATTAAAGAAAAATTAACCCTAGCTCCATTTTCCATCTCTCCAGTATTTACATCAGGAAGTGACCAAAAAAAAAAAAAAAAAGAAAAAAAAAAAGGAAAAGGGAAAAAAAATAGTTGTGCTATAGCTAACCATATAAAGTCGTATTTTTTAAAGAATATCTGCGGGCACACGTGTGTAGGTGTACCCAGGGCAGCGCTGACCGGATGCCCGGCTGCGCCCGGGTCAGAGCGAGCGGGGCTTTTGTGGTTCTTTCTCCCACCCACCACCCTCCTTTCCCTTATTTTTATTTTGTAAACGGCCTCGGATTATCCAGCGAGCGTGTAACTTGAACCTCTACACCCACGTCTGGACACGGGTCCGGGTTTTTTTTTGACCAAACGGCGTCGAATTCGCCGTGCCGAGTGTCAGCGGCGCCCAGTCCCCACGCCAAGTTTGCCGCCCGGTCCCGGCGGGTCCCCCGTCCCCGGGGAGCCCCTTCCCGCTGTCACCGCCTGCCCTCGATACAAAGAAGTTCAGCGCCAGCCGTACTCACCCCCGGCGAACTGGCTCTGCGCGACATCGCCCAGCGCCGCGGAACCGCTCGCAAATCCCCCCTGGAAAATGGAGGGGCTGGCACCGGTGCGATCCGGAGGGAAGAGAAGTTATTTACATGCCAGGGCCCGAGCCCAGCGCGGAGCGGAGACGCCGATGCTCAGCACTGCCCGCGGTCTGCCATGTTCGTGCCGCTCGCTCGGCGCTCCCCCGGCCGCTGCCCCGGGGCCTCGGGCGGCTCTACAGGGCCCCCCCCATGGCGGCGCCGCCGGGGAGCGATGCGCCACAGCCCCGATCGCCGCGGAACTTCGGCTCCGGGATCCTCCCCGAACCAGGCTGGGGCCGCCGGCGGAGGAGGGCGGAGGGGGAGGGGAGCGGGGGGAAGGGGAGGGGAAAGGAAAAAAAAAGAAAAAAAAAAAAAAAAAAGAAAAAAAAAAAAGAGGAGGAGAAAAAAAAAAAAAAAAAAAAAAAGAGCCGAGGGAGAGAAAGTAGATCCGACGCAGCCGGGCGCCGCCAATGTGCGGACCGGAGCGCTGCGGCAGGAGCGGGGCCGCCCGCGCTCGGGAGGCGGAGCGGCGGCGGCCGGAGGCGCAGCGCCCCCGCCGGAGGCTCCCCCGGGCCGGCCCCCGCAGGGGCCCGCGGGCCCGCACGTCCGAGCCCGGGGGCGAAGCCGGGAACCGAGCATGGAGCGCCCGGCCGCTCCCCCCGCCGGCCCCGGCCGGGAGCACCCTCTGAGCGCGGCGGGCGGCAGCGCTCCCGCTCCCTTCCCCCCACGCCCGCACTTTTCCATTTAACAAAGCGGCGCAACCGAAAGTTACGTTTCCATAGACGCCAGCCGCTTTCCTGGCGGCCCCTCCTCGGCTGCTGGGGCTGCTCTGGGAAAAGCAGGGTTTCACCCGTCAAAGATTAACGCGGGACTCGGAGAATCGTCTTTCTCCCCCCCCGCTTTTTCCACGGAATGACAGAACCGTTTGGGTTGGAGATCAGCTACTTCAAGCCCCGGGCAAGGCAGGGTCACCTGGAGCAGGTGACACAGGAACACGTCCAGGTGGGTTTGGAATGTCTCCAGCGACAGGAGACTCCATTACTTCCCCGGGCAGCCTCTTCCACTGCTGTGCCACTCTCAACGTAAAGAAGTTCTTCCTCATGTTGAGGTGAAACTTCTTGGTGTTTAGTTTTGTGGTTTTAGTTAGTGTTTTATGTTTTAGTTTTTTTTCCTCTCCCCTTCCCCCCCCCGGCCCCCCCCCCAACATTTTCCAGGCTGCTCTACACTTCTCCAAAACAATCTGGAATGGACAAGCTAAGAAAGCAAAGCTTGACAAATGTCCATCTACAAATGGCTCTTTCCTAATCCTCCAAATGCTCCCTGCCAATTTTATTCTCCTGCAGAGAGAAAAACAAATCAAGAAAACATTACGCAAGTGTCACTTCACTTGCATTGATAGATACTTGCAAACCAATGGGTCCTGCCAATTTGAGCAGTAACGCAACTACCTTTGTTCAACTTCCCTTCACGCAAAAACCCCAAAGCAGCTGTTGTGTAATGCTTTGCTTCTGTCAATCTCAAGTTTTTTTTTTAAATTTGTTTAGGTATCAGACATCTGCAAGACGCAGGTTGACACGTTGACAACAATAATCTGGCTTGTCTGCCAAACAAAGTAAGACCATGCATCACCTCTATTTTCTCACTCATCTTAATATTTTCTCTTATCAAATTCTCTTCTGTCACACCGAGCTGCAGCTGGACATAGTTAATCTTGCACACCATCTGTTGTGGACAAGCAAGTAATTTCAATATTGTCTTATGAGTACTGGTTAGAGAAAGTACCAATAAATGCACCTAGGAACTCAAAGATACCGTTTCACCTCGAAGACTGAACTAAACAAATTCCCACACTGATTCACAGAGCAGGATCTACCCAGGTAGATGGAGTGGACCAGTTCTACCTCTCCTTCCATTTTCAACATGCTATAGGTGCCCAGCCTACAGGAAAGTTTTTATCAAGCCCATTCTGCAGAGATAAAGACAAAATTTTAAAAAGAAAGCACTCACGTGAAAAAATCTCCAGGTGTTTACTCTGAAACAAGTAACTATTGTATAAGAGCCATTGTGCCATGTTAGTACAGGTACGGACACATAAATGTATTTGGCTACAAGGTGCTATCACGCTCTGGCTTATCAGCACATCTCTGTAACCACACGTATTAGCACACTCAATCTGCTGCAATGAGAAGGTTAAATATGTTATTCCAAACCTTAGCTGAGATGGTGAATGTCATGGGTTTATTTTGCAGTAAGGGTTGGCTTGCCTTGGTGCAACTAACAAGGGGTGAACTGCAAAGCCCCTACTTAGACATTAATCACTTTGCCTATTCCCGTTCACACTCAAAATCCTTCAGGTTCAGCCAGGACAAGCCCCTGTTGGACATCCATCTCTGCTGAGTTTAAACATTTTTCTAACCAATTATTCTGAGATCAAATAAAGTAAGCTCCCCTTCAACCAAAGAAGCTACCAAACAGCAGACAGAAGCTGTGTGTTCCCCAAAGTATATTAAACAAAAGGAGTGTTTTAGAGTCAGTAGGTTAAGCAAGGCTGGAGCACCAAGTTTCCTGTGTGCCATCTATGCTGTAACTGCCTGTTTTGATGAGCTTCCACTACAGCCCTGGTGTGGTACCATTCCAGGTGATACCCCTGCAGCATGACTGACCTGCCATCAATTCAAAGGGCTGTCTTTGTTGTGCTGCTCTACCTTAAACCTGCAGATATTTTCACGTGTTACACTGTTAAAAATTTTAGGGTTTTCACCTAGAAGGTAATGGGTCCCCTGACAAGTTTAAGTATTCTAGCACAAACGAGTTGTAATTTAATAATAGCTGGTTAAAATAATAATAATAAATTACTCTCAGTATTTTTCCCTGCTGTTCATGGGACCCAAGGTAACAGGTATGAAGCCATATTAGACCTCCTTGTTCTTCCCCTTCTTTGGGGATGGATTTTCTCTCACATCAAAGGGTGAGATTTAGTTATTTTACTCTAGGAGGACATTAATTGCCATAAAAATCTTACTAAGGAAAAAGTGTGATTTTACTACAGCACAGTCAGATGTGGTCCAACACCAGTCATGTTGACTGATTACTACTTCCCCACACAAAGTGCCCATAAATTGAAATCAGTAGGATTGTATGTTCAGCAGCAGTTCCAATGGATCCCACCCCACACCTCTTCTTCCCAGCCTCGGAATTGTTCCCATTCAGATGAATGTTGGATTGTGAACCAAACACATGGACCAAACCTGCTACAGGGCAACCCAGCAAGAAGCAGCAGAGATGGACACTGAGAAAAGGCAAAGCAATTGTGTCTGCAGCAGTTCCCTGCCCTGATTCACACATCTCCACAAACGTGTGTCACCATAATGGCAAGGCAGGAAGTGTTTATGCCAACGCTTCTGCCAAGAAAATGTACATGGGAAAAATGGGACCAGTCATCTCTTCTCAGACTTTTTTTTTTTTTTAATAAGCAACAGAAGTCGTAGATTTAATGATTAAGATAAAAACTTATGTCTATACATATGGTAGACTGTTTTCTTCCAAGCTCAAACTGATAAACTCAAGGATGCCACTCTTGAGTTAATAAAGACACATTGAGTGAAGCACACCCTATCTGTTTGTGATAGGCCCTATTTACATTCCTAACTTTGAGAGACTGTTTCTTCACAGCAACCAAGAGAAATTCAGAAACAGACAAGTCACCAATTCCAACATACTCCTATCAAAATTTCAGATGAAGCACATACAAATAAGAGTCATGGGCTTCTCAAGAGAAGTATTTCTTGGTTCCTCTAACTGGGTCATACATCTGATCCGTTACTTCATGATTTTAAAATGTAAAGACAGATATATTAGGAAGCTCAAAAATGTGTTTGTCTTTCTTAAACATTTTCCTTAACTCCTGCCGACCTGCTATTTCCAAAATATTCAATGGCTTTCTAAAAATATTATAGTTGTAACAACTTGAGATTAAGCGCTAAGTACTGAGCTATCAAAGGACAACAGCAGAAAAGGAAATGCAGTATTTCTCCTTAGCCTGGCAATTCTATTGAAATGTAAAGGCATTTTTACCTTCTAGCATCCCTTTATGCTTCCATGCTACATGGCAACTCAAACCACCCTCTTCTGTGAATAATTTCTCTGTAAATTCCTATTTTCATGCCAAAGGATTAAACAGAAGACAACTGACTCCTTTTTTTTACTGCATTTGAAGGGGTTTGGAAGTTCTTCATTTCTAACCTGTACTACAACATTCTCTAGAGATAGACTCCATTTCTAAAAGTAAAAAATGAAATTAAAAAAGGTTCCAAACAGTCTATTTCCTCTCCCCTGCTCTCTCTTCTTGTGAGCATGAGCCAGATCATATCTAGACCCAAAGACAGGTTGGCAGCATGTCACACAGCCAAGAAACACGTTTTGTGTATTAACTGCATACCCACATTAACATACTGTGATAAATTTGATTTAAAACCATTACATCTAAGATGTCGCATATAGCAAGCTTGCTTTTAGAAACAGAACTTGAACAGCAATGTAAGTCAGATAATTGAAACAGCTTTCTATGAAGAAAGCATCACATTCGGTCTCTTCTCATGGTTTTGACTGGCAAGGTTTGGCAAATATAACTTCCAACCCCTTTGCCATGAGCAGGGACACCTTCCATTGACCAGATTGCTCCAAGCCCCATCCAGCCTGGCCAGAAACACTTCCAGGGATGGGGTAGCCACAGCTTGTCTGGTCAAACTGTTCCAGTGGCTCACCACCCTCACAGCAAAGTGTTCCTAAAAATCTAATCTAAATCTGCCCCCTGACAGTTGGAAGCCATTCCCCCTTGTCCTGTCACTAGACTTCCTGATGAAAATTTTCTTTATGACAAAAAAAATAAAGAGATGAGCAAATCAATACAGAGAGGACTAAAACCCAACATAGATGAAAAGACCACAAGTTCAAAAGAAGATGCAAGATGAGAAGAGGCAAAAAAACAGAAATACCTAAACACTCCCAAGCCATCAGAAAATGACTCATTGCTAGTGACATGCATTGTTAGCTCCTAGCACAGGCAGGACAAAACTGTTTTCAACAGTGCATGATGGAAATCCAATGAGACTATAAATTCTGATGGATCTGCTTTAATGTAATCAAAATAGCCCTATACTTTTCTAGCAGATAAACTTTTAAATGCACTTTTTAAAAAGAAAATCTGGAATGCCAGGTGACACCATTTCTGAAAAAAACAATCCCAATGTAGTAAAAAAGTAATAATTTATTTAGTATATGTGGAATTACACAGATTGATAAAGCAAGTATCTAGTGACAAAGGAAAAAAAAACACAGACAATGAAACAAAGAGATTGAGTAAACTATTTTCTTTCCATAAACAGTACAGGAAAACACCATCTAGGAAACAAGTTATTACACATCATTCACTGTGTAAAAGGAATGGGTACAACATAAATAATGGACATCACCTTGAAAAGGGATGCTCATGGAGTAGGATCACCCAGTCACTCAGGTTGACAAAGACCTCAAAGGTCAGCCAGTTCAACCTCCTGCTCAAAGCAGGTCACAGTCAGTTCCCAAAACGGTTTAAAAGTATTTTGAAGTTCAATTTGTTGTTTACATAGCTGTGTAATTACACACAGTGCTGAAATCTGATGGGGGGACCCTACTTGAAATAACTTATGCCAAGTAGAGACAACAGTAATCAGAGCATAAAGGTGATATTCAGACAACCTAAATCCCACCTAAACACCTTTGTTTAGTATTTCCTATTAGACTGCCCCTGTTCAGACCCCATTGCATTTCAGAGATAACTACTTCATTCTTCTGACTAAGCATAAAGACCTTAGCAAAAATTTAAAGACACTTCCTCCTATCATTAGTAAGCTCCTTTAGAACAGTAAAATAAATGTAATTATTCCTTTCAAGTTTTGAAAGAAAACAATTCAGACAGAAACTAGACCACCACAATGCTCCTAAAAAAGAAACCTAGATGGCATGACTACAGGAGCTAGAACTCAGCCTCTGCCCTGTCCCCAAGGCCCATTACTAATACCTATTATGGAATATGCTCCCACACCACATGCCATGGTCACATCCATGCACATGTAAATTCCCCAAGTTCAGTTCAGGCTACAAACTAGGGGACAAAAAGAAAAAAAAAAGGAGAAGAAAACCCCAGAAATATTTAACAACTTGACTGAACAACATTTATAGTCTTTAGATAAAAGCCAGCTAACAAATGTCTATCACAAAACATGAACAAATATTTTTCCAAATTCTAGCCACATGAGGAAAGCAGTGCATCTGAGAAGATATGGAATAGCTGAGAGCCCAAGCTTCAACTCAACAAGTTTAAACATGTCCAAGACAATTATGACTTCACTTTTTCTAAGTGTGAGCATGTTAACTAAGAATAGACAAGAAACTTTCATTGGTCTAAAAAAGCCTTTAAAATAACATAGTCAAGCTAACAATGTAAAACAGATTTTTTTTATCTATCAAGACTAAAGCAAGTAAAATTAAAAGAGATGCATGAATTAAAAAAAAAAAAAAGGAAACCAAAAATATTCTTAAACAAATATTTATTTACATTATCAGTAATTTAAAACCCCCACTGACTGCATCTGATTTACAGGCCTTGAGATCAAGATTTTCTGCTTGTCCATAAAGTAGGTTCACAACCAACAGTACTTTCTCTGTTCTACTCTACCAATGTATCCTTGTCTGAGAAGACCACAAAGAGAGCGCATGAAATGTGAGTTTACCAAGTTTTCATATTTATTCTTTACCAACTAATACATTTGAAATCATTGTATTTCCAAGCTGTTCACAGCACACCACAAGACAAAGAATACACTCCCATTCCATTAAAGAAAGAGACAACAGCACAGCCAGACATGAGCCAGTCCTTAGTGCTACATGCAAGAGCTCAGAGATTATTTATTTAAATAATTTTGCTTACAGATAGTTTATTTCTTGAGTTACCCTCCCATTTCTGGGCCCAGTTCCCTCCAAAAGGGTTTCTGGACAACACAGGCAAAATATAAATTAGAATTCCTGCCAAATGTGTTTTGCACTTTCCTTTGTATAAATCTCTACCAGGATGCCTGATGCAAGGTTAATTACTCAAAACATGAACCAGGAAACATTGTGTGTGAGAAGCCTGAAGTAGCACTGAAAGCCAGCATTTCCCAAAGCCTCATGGCTTGTACATCCCATCTCCTCTGCTCCCTCCAGAGCAATTCTGCTGTGAGCTGTTCCTCCTAAACTTACATCCCTATGGGTTAGAGAACATTAACTGTGCCACGCTGTTTGCCCAGGAGGCTGGAAGTGAAACTGATGAGAATTCTATCAGTTTGATTGAATTCCTCCTTAAAAGAACGCAAACAATGAAACAAATCCAGTTATGGTTATACCAGTACATTGAACGTAGTTGGTGATGTTGGCCTTGAGGCTGACAAGCACCAGACAGCTTCCATCCACGCTATCTAATTCCCAAACTCCCACACAAAGCAGCCACACACAAACTATGCTGGGAACAGCGTGTGGACCACACGGAGCCTTGGGCCAGCCTTGAGAATGGTTTGGCAGTGATCAGAACTGGATGAGAAACCATGTGACAGTGGGGACAACGCCGGGGACAGCAGTGTCCAGCAACTCCAAACATTCCCTGCTGGGTTTTCCACAACCACGGACAAGAAGCTGAGTGCATCATGTGCCAAAACACTATTGCTGGCTCCAGCCATGCCTCTCATCCATACAAAACACTAGCACAGCCACAAATCAGCCCCACTCAGGAGTGGAAAAATTTAAGGAAACTGAAATGATCAGTTCTTTTTATTTTTATTTCAAAATTCCCTTTTCCAAGGTTTTCTTCACAATGAAAAGCATCTGGCCCATTTATAAGTTCTAGTCTCATCCTCCAGTTCAGTGGGCCATCGTAAGAAAAAAATAGTCACTTGCTTTTATTACAAGGGAAAAAACAGAAGGAAAAAAGCTGAAGGTGAAAAAAACACATAAGCAATGAATGGGAACTAGGGAAAAAGGAACTGAGAAGGCTGGGAGAGAAAAATCTGAGGAAGCTGCTGAGTCTTTGGAATCAGCTAACAGAAGTTTTCAGAGCACGTATCTCAGAGGGTAAGAGGAGGCCTCCATCATCCATACGTCTAATAGAAAACCAAAATATCAGAACAAACAGCCCAACATGTTTGTGAAAACGCTGAGGACAACTGTTTCACAAAGTTGAGGGTGCCAGAAGAGCAGTTACTTCACACTTCACTCTATTAGGGCAGGCTCCATTTTAAACATCTCAATGTGTACAGTGATTTGGCTGGAAGTGGTAACGAGAAGCACTCGCTGTGCCAAGGAAGGGGGAAAGCGAGAGCAGTAGAGAGAGGAGAGCAAATTTTTATCTTCAATTAACTGAAAGAAGAAAAGCAAATTTCAACAAACTCTTTGAACTTGTTGCTAGAATCTCTTGAGACTACAATTTAAAGGAGAACTGGCAGTTATTGTACTGGAATGTGCACAATGGCAAAGTATTCCAAAGCAGAGGAGAGATAGGAAATGTATATGAACAATACGGGCTACATCAAAAGCAGCCAGTAATAAGGGTCTGAAACTAGAAAGAATCATATTAGGAATGGAAACAAGGGCATTTTAATGAATATAAAGGAACAGCATAAACTGTCAGGGATAAAAATCAGAAGAGATAAAAGCACAGCATGCAGTATTACCACTGTGCAGTATAAAAGGCAAACAAAGTTTCAGGAATATTTTAGAAGTAAGAAGGGAAACACAAAAGTCTGTACAAACAGTGTTTAGAAAGAACAAACGGATAACAAAACAGACTCAAATGCCATTTTCTGTATTTCAGCCTTCATAAAACAGACTTATTGTAGCTAATACTAAAAATTGATTTTGTTGCTAGACTAAATAATCAGAGAAATTCAAGTCAGCAGGACTAGAAGAATTTCACACAATGCTTGAGAAACAGAGAGAAGTAATCTCTAAACTATGAGCAGTCATCTTCCCTAATACAGTCCTGGTAAAAATGTCCTAAGAGAGGCTGGCAACAATGAGCTACAGCACTCAGAGGGTTTTTATTTGCAAATTCTTTTCAACCCATGTGAATGGACATTGCAAGAAAGTCCCTTCTGCCAGGACCTGCATGAGGACATTGACACACACAGGAGAGTGGGGCAGGGACTACAAATATTTTTGAAGACAAGATCTTAGCAAAAATCATTCTGATAAATTAAGAAGTGGCTCATATTAACCAAGTGAAACATAATAAAGACTAGCAATCTTTTGAAGGATAAATCAGTTAAATCAATATTATGTTGCTAAAGAGGTTAAGCTTGTTCAGTGCAGAACAAAGGAGACAATCACTTGACAAATGAAAGTTTTGTATAAAAATTTTTCTCCATTTCAGCTGTGAAGTCTTAGCTGTGAGTAATATAAGACAAAACTGGCTTAATCAGCAGTAAAGAATATTTATTTTATACTATACAAAATTAGTTACTGAAACCAATTGCCTAGAGATACAGGAGAACTGCCTTCACAAAATACTTCAAAAACAAGTCAGAGAACCATTTGTGACAAATGGAATGGATACACAACATACAGAAGGATGAGCAAGACACCCTGAAGTCTTTTTTGGCCATACAGTTCCATTTATCTCTATTGATACAGGAAAAGTAAATATTCCTTTTATTTTAAAGAATTTCATTGTGCATCTGAACGTCACACTTCAGGAAAAAGAACCCTGAATAATTAACATTCTGGGTTTATGAAATGGCTTACTACCAACTCTCCCAAATTTTAAGACAGAATTACTCCTCTCTTTATTAATAACAATATGGAGCTATCCTGTCCTGTACTCTTGAGCCCTAGGAACACTGCAGACAGACAGGAGGGTAAGACACAATTATTGGAACACCCAGGTTCCAAGAACACTGGGATGTTCCAGAAGTCATTATGGATTAGCTACAGCTTCCAGTCAGTACTCACATCACCCACCTCAGATATCAGTAAATGTTTAGTGGCAGAGACTGCACATTTGGACCACATCTTTGCTACCAAAAGACCCTTTTATCTTACTGTGCCATACAAGTGACTCAACTGCACATGCTCCAAGGAATATAAATATATAATAGGCAAAATAAAAAACCGGTCATTTTTCCTAAAGCTGATTTTTTTTTTCCTGAGAGCCTAATTAAAAATAGTTTTGGCAAGACTTTATTTTCAGTAATAATGCAGTATAACAGCAAAAGTCCTCTTTTTCCCTCCCCCTACACAATGCCAAAAAAGTCTGTGTGGAAACATCCTAGTTTGATAGTGCTTCCAGCAGTTTCTTGAAGAAAAGCAATTAGAATGTTGATAAATACAGAAATGAAAATTAGCAATTATAAATTTATATAGGAATGGCTGGCAATAGGATTGGGTGCATGTGTGATTTAGTAAAAATACTTCCCCCCCAAAAAATACTAAAGGCAAAAATATTCTGAAAGAAGCAAGATCTCATTTGCTTTTCTTATAATGCCTATATATTGATATACTTGTATGAAGGATCTTCCAGGATACCAGAAATTATTGTTAACATAAAGTATTTTACTCACATTGTTATTTGAGGGTGCTTTAAATACTCAACTTAAGAATGATTTTCTGAATCAAAGCAAGAACTGAAATTCCTTATTTAATCAATGCCAGTGTCTGAGGCAAGGAAGATGAGAACCACTCCTCTATCTATATGCTGTGAAGAACCCTCTCAACATCACTATTTCTTTTTAAACAACCAACAAACCAGCTTTCTGTGATCATAGGCTGTAAAAATCTCAATCTCCTGAATTCACTCCTGTGTGGAAAGCTCGAAGGAGACAGCCTGAAAACCAAAATCCCCCAAATTTCAGAGAGCCGAGGCTGTACCTTCGCAGAGAGCGCTGCAGGCTGGCAGTGCTGCCAAGAGCTCTGCCTCCCTCCAGCAGCCTGGCCCTTGCTCTGGCCTCCTCCTCCTCCCTCGTGCTATCACAAACACGTTTCTTTGCCAGGTTACTTCTACCCCAGCTCAGTTTCCCAGTGCAGCTCACCACAAGCGCCTGGGTCAGCACAGGGGAGAGGACAAACAGCTGGTAGCAGAGGGAGGGCAGCGCTGCTGCTCCTTTTCGCTGCCAGAACCAGCTTAAGATTTACGGTGTTTGGGGAAAATAACCACCTGATGCACTCCCTACACTCAGAGCCTATGTTTCTTTAAGTAACAAATATTCCAGGTTTGTTTTCCTACTTTAAATTTCCTACTTTAAATTTCCTAATTTAAATTGCACTTCAAATTGGTGCATTTGAAAGCATTGCTTTCAAATGCACCAATGCTGTAGAAGAACTTACACAGCATAGTTCTTGAAGCAAGTGCCTAAACTTATTTTGACTAAGAGGAATGGCAGGAGCAGCACTGTCTGGTGCCATCCTTCCAATGGGGGGGGAAAAAAAAAATGAAAAAAAAATGCAGAATTCAGTACAAGTTACCAAAAATACAGGTTACAAGCAAAAAAGCAGTAAAATCTTGCTCCTCTGTATTTATTCAAACTGTATGAACCATGCAGATTGTATGAACTGGTGATCAAATATGTTAAACACAAAAAGGAGAAAAGCTTTCAGCATTTCCTGGAATTGTCAGTCACCTAATTATTTAGCAATTAATAACATTTTAGTATACCTATGACAGCATTTCTTGAAAAGTTAATTTCACAGCATTAGTGCATAGTATAGTGTATAAGGGAGTGAGCCTTAGTGGTGGATAAGGAAATTCTATTTTTCCTGGTAATAGATAACCCTGCTACCTCTTCAATATAGCTGTAGTGCAAGGAGTTAAAAAACAATTCCAGCCTGAAAAAGGCAGAGTTCACCTATTCTCAGCAAGCCAACTGCCTTGGAAAACAATCTCTCAGCTGAAATTATGACAAAGAATAGAAATGTCCATTTCCAATTACTTATCTTATGAAAGAACAATGACAAGAAGCTAGTAGGAGTTAACATGCTAACAAATAAAAAAAAAAATCCACAAGCAAAGCCAAGAAAATTGAACTGTTTTATTGTTTTAAATAAAACAATAAAAGGGAAAAGTCTCCCCTGTCATTGCACACAGGATGAAGAGATGTTTGGTGCATTTGGCTCAGTGTAGCAACCAAGAGCCTGGGCAAGCCACACCTTGGGACCAGAATGTTGAGATTTCAGACAGCCATCAGACTCAATCTGTCCGACAGCTCTTGGAAGTCCTCTCATGACAAGTGCTACAGAAGTTCAATGGATCATTAAATACACAGAGAAACTAACAACTGAAATGTCAAAAAAAAAGTCTTGAACGTTCCTTCACAGCAAGTGCAGTCTGTTTCAAACTGGGGAAATGGTGCATCTATTTCCAGCATCCAGCTTAACTTCACTCACCCATAAGACACGAGTGAAGACTCTACATGAATCCACATTTTAACAACTTTGTGGCAAAACAATTTGATAAACCTAATCCATCACACAAGTACTTATCAAGAACTGAAAATGTGAAGATTAATACAGATATCATTCACCTCCTGAGCACTGTGAGCCAGGCTCCTATGCAGAAAATACATCAAGCAGTTGGGGAATTGCTTGGTAATTCAAATACAGCGGAGGAAGTCACAGAACATGGGCTGCTGAAGAAAATGGCATAAAGCTCAGCCCTGTTCTGCAGAGAGCCAACTTCAATCCTCACACCTCATCTCCTCCTCACTCTGTGTTCCACTATGTGCCTTCTGGCTTTTGGCCAAACAGTTTGATACACGTGGCTTTTACAGGCCAGTGTTTGCTTTAATACATTAACTCTTTGCTGTGCAATAGCTGTACAAAGCTTGTCCATCCAAAGACCTCAATCTTGCCAGGTACCGATGACCTTCCCTGACTGAGAGCTTGTATTTAGGAACATTTTTATCCTACAACACAACATACATCTTACATTTGCAAATGTTAAATTTTGAATTGAGAAAAGGGCAGGCAAGTAAAGACACAAGTATCACACAGAAGGTGTGTGATGAACTAAAGAAACACAGCTGAGCTATAAAGCTCCATCCAACATGTTAAGGTTCTTTTGAAATGAAGAGTAGGTATCTTTAAATATTGGCCTACCCTAATGCAAATGCATCACTAAAGTGATGGTAAAAATTCTCAAATAATAATTTCCTGGCAAAAACACTTATGCTTAAGGGTCCTCAAAACTATCACCGTATGTGAAATCAATGATCTTTGAAAACCTACTGCAGTTTACATTGGCCATAGTAACAAAAAACTACTACGGAAATTAAAACGTGGGTAATTAAAAAGGAAACACAAAATGTTCTCCACAATTTTGAAAGCATTATTATATGCTGCTTTAAAGTAAACACATTTGCAAAAATAACTTGTAGCATACCTCAAGATCTGATGGATGCTGAAAATAAAGTTTTGAAGTGAGCTTTGACACTGATCTACAAAGGGTCACAATGAATGAGACTTGTGCTGCTAGAATTTGCTAAGAAGCAGCATCTGTTTGGGCTTCTTATAACCTGCAGAGATTAAGAAAGCTCTGCTACTTAAAATTGATTACAAAAATGTTTATGCACCTGTACAATAATGTTCTGATACATTTTCAGGAACAACAAGCTGTTCATACAATGACAGTATAGTTAAGACAGAACTCTTCCTCTACATTTTTTTTGACCACATTCCTATTCTTCAAGTCCCTACCCTGGAACTTGAGGTATAATCCAAGCAAGAGTTAAGTTCCTAAGATTTCAGGCCATTTAGTGAGGTGGCACCTAATTATTTCCATTTTTCCTCTACAATCTTAGCAGTTCATTTAACCATGCATCTGAAAGCTTTCTTCTCCATCATGTCCTAGCTTTAGTAATGCAACTTTACTACCTTTTTTCAACTTTTATAAATCCAGTCTTTCTACCTTTTGAGGCAGAAAGGCAATACTACAAAAATATTTTCTTTGTTCACTTCTTTGATTACACTTCTCTGTATTCTTCCTGATGTACCACGGCATGAACAACCTCCTTGCTCAGAATTTCAAGGCTCTGCATGGCCTGTTCTTGCTCCACCTCTTAAATTTGAATTGCTGCTCTGTACAGATACCCCTTGTCAAAATGTAAGGAAGAAAACAGGAGTGTTGGTCTGGCAGTTCAGGCAGGGAACCAGTTATCTCTGGAAATCCTCAAGGTGACAATGCTACCCTGCTTTAAATACATCCTCCAAGTCGGATGCCTGTGAATCACTCCCCGATGCTGAGATAGCCAGGGTACTTGAACTTCTGCATGTTCTTTTGCTCACAGCATTCTCACAGCTCCCTTGTTCTTTCCCAATACATTTCTTACATTTACATGCTGTCTTATCTTTAAATTTAAATTACGAAATTGTTTGTGCAGGAACAACCTTTGCTTATGCATTTGTACTGCATGTAGTGTTATGGTGCCCTGGCCTCTGGGCACAATTACAATATAAATAATAAAAATGAACTGTTCACCTAAGATTAACTCTCCTGACAGTGCTACATGAAGCTACATCCTTCAAACAATGATAAAAGGCTGTTCTACCACTACATTCAACCATCTGTACCTCTCTCCAGGCACTGATGACACTGATTCCCAGTTCTTCACCCATAGGAAGCCTCCACTGCTCCCTGTACTTATCTCTGTCCACAGCACCAGTGGAATTTTTACTGGTAACCAGGTAAAACACAGAACAACATGTGGGCAAGCACTGTCCTACTGAAGAACCCTTGCTCCCTTAACATAAGCCTACTTCTGGGAAGAGTTGAGAATCCCTGGCATCTCACAGGAGCAGATTCAAGGCAGTTTTCCATCTGTCTGCTTAAACTCATCAAATTTGCTTAAAAACATGGCCTTCAAAGAAGGTAAAGTACCAACCTAAAGCACATTCCAATATGGCACTGCTGTTTAATGGAGGCATCCATAGCTGAGGAATTATTCTATTCTGGCTTTTCCAGTTTAATGCAGTGCTCTTCGTTTTATCATTACTTAGACTGCACTTAGACTGAACAATCAGTGGAACATTTCCTATAATGGGATAAAGCAGTTGAACAATTTGACTGGCTAATAGTGATTTAGACATGTGATTACAGTATAGAAAATGGTCTGACATATGCTCTTTTATCTGGTTTACATGAGGCACATTAATCCAACTGGAAAGCACAGAAGTGAAAAGGAAGACAGGACCAAGCACTCTGAAGGAAAAAATAGAAAATAGTTTTAGTTGTCTTGCTTCTGTATTTGCTAGGCAAGTTGTAATCAGTGTTTTGTAAACAGGAAAACTTGCAAAAAAACCATTTTCATCCCCAAATGGATGCAACTACAAACCACCCGTCTATACCTGTGCTGCGCATGTTAGAAAAGAAATATTTTTTTAAAAAACCTAGCTTAAAAATAATTTATGACTTATTTCATAATGCCTTTACCAGAAGTACAGTATTTGCAGAAAGATGCAGCAGGACAGGGAGCACTATGCCAGCCAGGAACAATCAGAGTGTGAACAAAAAGAGTATTGATTCATTTTAATTTTTTTGTCAGCTAATTTAATTTCCCAATTTTTATACAAACACTTATGTCAGTATAAGGTCACATTTTACAGTATTATTTTATTTCTTCCTGAATGCAGCAAACAACATTCCCAGGACAACAAAAACCTAACTGAAGGCAAGGAATTACCTCTTCAACACACACTTGTCTTCAGGAGTGCATACACAACCTCAAACTGGCCTAAGAAGATATGCAAATTTTCACACATAACACTATTTAGTTTTTTTATGCATTTGGTACATTTCAGTTACATTTTTCTTCAGAAGAACTTCCTTTAAAAGAAAATATTCAAATGTTTCCTATGCAAGGTTTGGATTCTGTAAGTAAAAATAAAACCAAGGTATGTGAAACTAAACATAAAGGAGATGAACCCAAGAACTTCACCACGTGTACATTTGCCAACTACTTTCAACGATCGCTATATTAAAAATGTTATCAGGAAAATACATAAGATAATGAAAAGAGGGAGCTGTAAACAACACACCTTCCCCAAAACCAGAGGTGACATGAAAATCTTTGCAGGTAAACTTTCATCAATGACAGCAACAAAAAAATTATGTATCCCAAGCTAATGATAGTTCTGTCCTGGGATACTTGTATATAAATTTGTAAAAATATTTTTATAAAAATAAATGTACATAAAGATGCATGGTCTTTGCACGTGTTTAGGTCCAGCCCAGCAGAATCCCTTTTCATGGTTTGGACTTCCACTGTGACCTTATGGTCGGGCTTGACCTTAAAGGTCTTTTCCAACCGAAATGATTCCGGCACGGAAATTGGCAGTGATGTTCGGGATGGGCGCTTAGGGAAGCACCAGGATCTCTCCAGGACAAACACGGCAGTGTCAAACTGAGCGCGTCCCCAAAACAAAGGGAACAACCTCTGAACCCCGAGGCTCGGGTAGACCTCACAGCGCAGGAACTGCTTTGGTCACCTCCTGACGTTCCTCGGCCAAACGTGCCGCCCAGCTTTGCCCTATTACCGCTGCCATCAGCTATGCCATGGCAAGCTCCATCCTACTCAAAAATAACCCGCGGGGAGCGCAGCCAGCGCGGCAGCGGCGCTTCCCGGGAAGCGGCCCCGGGGCCTCTCCCCGAGCGCAGCCCGGCCCCGCACCCCAGGCACCCGCAGCGCGGCCCCCCCGCTCCCTCCCCGGAGCAGCGCTGCCCGGCCCGGCGGGATCCCCGCCCGGGGCTGCGGGGAGCGGGGCGGCCCCTGGGGAGCGCCCAGCGGGGCTGGGGGGGGGACGCTGGGGCGGGCGAGCACCCGCGCCCCCGGCGGGGAGAGGCCGCGGCGAAAGGAGAGCTGCCAGCGCCTGGGAACGGGCTCTCCCCGCCATCCTCCGCCCCCTCCCTCCGTGTGTTTGTTTGTTGTGCTTCGGCACCGTCCCGCCGGCGCGTCCCTCCGTGCGGCGGCCGCTGACAGCTCCCCCCGCGCCGCCGAGAAACTCCTGCCTCAACTCTGCGTGTGCGCGGGGGTGTCCTCCCCGCCACCCGCCGAGAAACGTGTTTTCCTCCCCAAAAAGAGGAGGGGAAGGGGGGGGCATAACAAGGGAAAGCGACGAGGAACTACCGTCAGCGCACAGGGAGTACCCAGGCGACGCTGAAGGCAGCCGAGCGCCCTGGAAGGGAACGGACCCAAAAAGAAGGGGGAAGGTGCAGAGGCAAGGGAAAAAGGAGGAAGAGGTTGAAGGGGGAAGAGCTAAAGAGAAACTCCCAAGAAGGAGGAGAAAAAAGGAATAGGGATGGTGAAAGAAAAGTGAAAAAGGGAGAGCAGGCGGAGGAAGACAAAGGTGAAAAAGGAGGAGGAGGAGGAGGGGAAAGTGCAAAGGGGAGAGGAGGAGAAGAAAGAAGGGCCCTTCTCAAAATGGCATTAGGCAGAGGGAGGGGGCGACGAGCAGCGAGTCTCCACTGACAGCTCTGCCTGCGCCTGGCCGCCTGCCCCGGCCCCTCTCTGCCTCGCACACACAAACGCTGAACTTACTTCTTTCTGGCTCTCTGGAAAGGGGAAGCGCCATCTTTGCGAGGCCGGCCCCTAGGTCTTTTGTCTGTGGCTGCTGCTGCTGCTGCTGAGGGGGGAGCTCCAGGCTCGGGGGGCTGCTGCTGCTGCTGAGGCGGCTCCACCACCGCCACCACCAGACTCTTGTCCTCCGTTGACATCCTAGTCAGCAGGACGAGAGAGACACATGGATGATGATGATGAGGATGAAGATGAGGATGGTGATGGGGATCCCGATGCTCCTCCTGCTCCCGCGGCTCCTCTCCTCCTCACCTCCGCCTCCTCCACCTCCGCCTCGCATCGCTGGCCTCAGCCGCCGCCGACCAGCACAGGTAGCAGGGGGAGCAGCATGGGGAGAGCAGGAGGAGGAGGGGAGGGGGAGGGGGGGGGGGCGAAGAGAAAGCGCAGAGGACGGAAGGAAGGGTCTCACACACAATAACACCCTCCCCGGGCTCGGCGGGGTCTGTCGGGGCTGGGGGAGGTGAAGAGAGCGAGCGAGAGAGACGCGGCTGGTCCCGCCGCTGGGCGCCCCCGCTCAGAGGCCCCGGGCGCTGGCGGCGGCTCCGGCTGCTGCGCTGCCCGGCTGCGGCGGCCGCCGCTTCATTGTACCCTGGCCCTGCGCCCTCCCCCCGCGCAGAGCCCCCGGGGGCGGAGGAGGAGCGGGCGGCGGCGGCGGAGGCGGCGGGGGCCGAGGCCGAGCGGAGGAAGTTTTGACAGCTCCAGCTGTTGTGTGTGTCGAGGGGCTGAGTCCGGCCGGGCTCCGAGTCCCCTTCCCAGCCGGGCCGGGAGCAGGAAGTTTAACTTTGGGGAAAGAAGGAGGAGGAAGGGTGAAAAAGGGGGAGGAGGAAGGGGGAGGAGGAGGCGGCGCCCTGCCCCCTCCCCGCGGGGTGGAGAAGGGATCCCGGCGCTGCCCTGGTGTGTAACCCCCCCCTCCCCGACTCCCTTCCCCCCCGCCAGTGCGACACATAGACACAGCGACCGCCCGCCCTCCTCCTCCTCCCCTGCCGCGGCCCCACACTGCGCCTGCCCCGCCCGCCCACCGCCCGTCCCCCGGCGCAGACACCCATCCGCCGCCTCGCTGACCTCACGGGCTGGGCTGGGGCCGCGCCGGGCTGCGGGGAAACCGCGGAGCGGGGCCCGGACGGGACGCGGCGCCACGGGGTGCTCCGCGCACCCCACCCCGCACCGCGCCCCGTCCGCTGTCCCAGCGCTCCCCCACCCTCTTCCCGCCCTTGTTATTTCTTTTTATTTATTTCCCCCGTGGAAAAGGAAAAGCCCCTTCTGGAAGCGAGCGGCCGCTCCGCGGCGGACAGCCCCGCCGCTCCCCGCACACGGGCTGCGCTCCGCAGGACGCGGCTCGGGGAGCAGCGCTCGGTGCCCGCCCCGGTGGCGCTCGCTTCCCCCCGAGCGCCGCGGAGCCCCCGGGGAGGCGGCCGGAGCCCGGCGGCGAGAGCGCTCCCCCTTCCCCCCGCCGCGCGTCTGCGGCTCGGGGCGGTGGAGGCGGGGGGAGCCGCGGGCGCCCCGGGGGATGGGAAGGAGGGAGGGAGCAGAGTTCAGCGCTGTGTGCGAGGGAGACAAAGTCTGGGGAGCGTGGCCGCTTTCCAGCAGCTCCGGCTGGAACAGCTGCGGGCGCTCGGAGCGGGGGGGGTCTCCCCGGGCAGGGGCCCGGCTGGCTGGCTGCCTGCCCGCCCGGCTGCGGGGCGGGGTTAAGCCTCATTACATGGGATTTAACGTGTCCCGGAGGCCAGCGGGGACTCGGGCTCCGAGGGGAGGCGGGGGAGCGCCGCGGCCTCGCAGCCGGAGAAAAGTCCGGCCACGGGGCGAGGAAGCGGCCGCGCCCCCGGACTTTCCTCCCGGGCGCTGCCCCGGCGCGCTCCGCTGCCCGCGGCGGGAGCGGCTCCAGCGGAGCGCGGCCGCCGGCCCCGGGCCCCCGCGCCGGGCACCGCCCCAAGGGCACCCCTGAGCCGCCCCCGCGGGGCCCCAGCCCGGCCGTCCCTCCCTCCTTCCCTCCCTCCTTTCTTTCCTTGCCTCCCTGGCGGGGTCGGAGCAGAGGGAGCGGTTCGGGGCGCGGATGCTGAATCACGAAACGGGGCGCACGGACAGAAGAGCAGCGCGGTGACTCGTGCTTGGCGGGCGGGTTCGGGAACTTCGCCGGACTTGCAGACGTGGTGGGGAGCGATAGCCCCAAGGGTGCGAGTAAACACATTCCGAGAGCCCCGCACTGAGCGTGTTTCCAGTGGCTTTCAGGTTTCTGTTTGAATCCCAGTTGATAAAATGGCCTGGGGTATCACACAGGTACAAAGAGGGAAGGAGGGGCTGATGTTAGTCGCTTTTTTTTTTTTTTTTTCTAGTAAAAATAAACACAAAGCAATCCAGACCTTTACACTGCTTTTCCTTCTCCAATTTTTCACTTGTCAGCGTCGGAATACAAAATTAAATGGTATGCCGTGGCAAATAACGACTTTTGCTGGCCTGTTTTTTTTTTTCAGAACCATTTAATAACATAACGCCTTTGTTGATTTCCTTTTCTAGGTTTGTGAGTAATTAAATTAGACCTTAGTGACATTTTTGTATAATGTATGACATACGTTAGAAAGTAACACATTTGTCTCCACTTACATGTGTATAAAATTGTATAGAGCCATCCCTATTGTTCAACCATGCAAGAACAGCTGGGTTGTTGGTGTGGCTTTCTTGGCCCTATCACTGAAAATGTACTCATTTATGCCAAATAAAAAAATACATCCTGAGTTAAGTGTTTGTATTATGAAGTCTGCAAATGACAGCGTGGGTATACTGCTCATACAGATTCAGATATGGGATCTTAATGTGTTTACATGTTGTCTGACAGAAGAAAGCGCCTTTGAATTTTGTTAACTCAGACAAGTTAGCGTAATTTAACTGAAAACATTTAATGCTATTCAGGCCCAGGCTTGAGTGGAGTAGAGAGAAAAAGGGCAGGGAGAGGGAAGGAAAAGGCCACCGCCTCTGCACGGTGGGATCGCTGGTGTGGCATTTGCTGGAGTTGCCAGGTTGCCATCTGGTCTACTGAAAAAAATGGCCATCTCCTGGAAGCCTGGCTGTGCGTGAGCGGGCCCTGTGCACATGCGCCACGGCTTGGGTGAGCCTCGGATGTGTCAGAGCCAGCCTGCGTGTGCAAATTGATTGGAGCTGCGACACGTGAGCCCACCGTGGGCTCACACCAACTGCTGGGTGTGTGGGGAGTAGCTGCCACATCCCACAGCAGAAACACGTCTGGCAAAATCACTGGGTTCACTTGTCTGTGCCTGGTTCATCCAGTCCTCCCATGGAAACGTTTTTTAATACCTTTAGGTCACCTGCGAGTGATTGAGCTTTGGGATGTGTGTCTTATTCAAAAATGTGTAATTCATTTTTTTTTTTTCTCATTTTGTTTTTGTTAATACATTAATTATATGTATACATATCTAACACGATACAAATGGGAGTGGAGGCAGGACGAAGGCAGTGTTGGTGTAGTGTGGTCTAGCACAGGAGCGAATTACGGACTTAGCCTGTGAGTTCTGCTGCTGTGCCTTATCTCCCTACGTGTCCAAACACAGCTGGGCAGGTCGGTGCTGTGAAGGGCTGCGGCCACTGCTGTAGCAATTAAAGGTGTGAAGAACTGTGTAGGACTGAGAGACTCGTGAGCAGGAACCTGAGGCAGAGATGGAATTGTAGGAAAGTGTATTTGCTGGCATTACCTGTCACTCGGAGAAGGCAGAGGGACGAGCTGAGACGCGTCACCCCACATAAATCCAGTGTGGGAGTGCTTTGTTGATTCAGGATATTTGAACAGTTCTGTCAGGAAAATTTTTACGTTTATACCTTGGCCACACTAACCACCTATTATAAATTATCGCTGTCTGGAAAACACACATTTTTACAGCAAATATGTAATATTGAATGAGCAGGTTGTCTGCTTTACTGAATGTTAAGAGATCCTCTAGTTTATTGTAACCTAACTCAGGTGAGCTGACACACCTGCTTTTTTTTCACTTTCAAGGGCAGGCAGCATTGAAACTTTCAACTAGAATTTTACATTCTAGCCTTCCTTAAAATAAACATTTCTATGGTTTTGGAATTGTTTCTGAAATGTGAGACCCTTGCAGTTCTGATTAAACAAGGCGTGCTAGCAGTTTTAACTTCAAAACATTCTAAATTTTCCCAATGTGCTTAATAACAAATACTTTCATGACAGAAAAAGTTGAAGACAGGATATTGTCTTAAATCAGCTAGTTAAGGAAAATTATCTTGTTAAAAATAAAGGAAAATGACAGCTGGAATGTAAATCTCATTTTGCCTTTATACAACTAAAGTGATGTATGGAACATAATAAGAAAATTATTCTGGATTCTATCAGGATTGGGTATGCAGATACTTTCTGTTTTATGACATTAATTCAGAACTCTGCCAGTTTAATGATAATTCATCACTCTACATAAACCAAATAAAAGTTTAATTTTTGTTCTCTTTACACTTGTGGTCCCATTGCAGAAAAGTCCAAGTTATCACAAAGCCTGCATTTAAGCTACATCAGCAACATGGTAACATTTCAGATGTTCTGTATATTGAACCACTTTGTCTTACCCTGTGCTAAATTGATAATTGACTGTGTTCAACATCTGCTTCTCTTCAGTGTGCTGCTCTGAAAACTGTGGAGAGTTTGGTGCTGCTGCACATCCCATATGGTTCTCCATCCTCTCAAACTTCAGGATGAAGGTGCAGGGGCAGCCGACTGCAACAACATCAGCTGCCCGTGATATTTGTTTTACAACTGCATTTATATTCACCCAAGTACTTCAGAAATCACCAAATTACTGGACTTTTTTCAGTAATAAAAAACCAAGCCCAAGATAATTTTAAAAAGTTCTAGACAAAGCCTAAATCAAGTGACAAAATCAGGATTACATCATACAAATACGTGACTTCTAGTTAATTTGTACTCAACTTGGCTGGGCTACAAAATGTTAGCATATGCTAATTGTCGTATGCTAACCAATGTGTTGTGGAAGCCTAGTTTGAAACTTGAAATGTTTGTTTCTTCTTTTCATCAGTTTTGCTTACTTGTCATCTCATGGATCTGCCTTACTGGAGGCAGCAGCACAGCCTGGGCAGTGGGTATGACACATACCCCCTCCCTTGAGCAGCAGGGACTTGCCCAGCAGTTTGGGGAGATGTTTTTTGCTGCGATGGTGGGGGACAAGCCTCGCTTCTCCATCCTGAGCAGCATCCCCAGACGGCTCCAGCAGTTACCAGGGGCTCTGGAGCAGTGCACATAGTGTGGAGGTCCAGTTTGCCTGGAATCTGTCTAACTGCTCTCTTTGGAGGCATCCACAGTCTGTGAGGAAAAAACATTTCATTCTAGCTCATGTTTTCTCACCTGCTCCCCTCCATGGAATATCCTGTCTTCTGTTGGACAACAGCTGCCCCCCCACACGAACAGATCCAGAGTTTGTAGGAAAGTGGGGCTAACACAGGCCAGGCTTCCCATCCCCACCAGCTCCCCATCCCTGCCTGCTCCCCATCCCTGTCTGCTTCCCATTCCTGACTGCTTCCCATCCCTGTCTGCTTCCCATTCCTGCCTGCTTCCCATCCCTGCCTGTTCCCCATCCCTGCCTGTTCCCCATCCCTGCCTGCTCCCCATCCCTGCCTGCTTCCCATCCCTGTCTGCTCCCCATCCCTGCCTGTTCCCCATCCCTGTCTGTTCCCCATCCCTGCCTGTTCCCCATCCCTGCCTCTTCCCCATCCCTGCCAGCTTCCCATCCCTGCCTGCTCCCCATCCCTGTCTGCTTCCCATCCCTGTCTGCTCCCCATCCCTGTCTGCTGCCCATCCCCACCAGCTCCCCATCCCCACCAGCTCCCCATCCCTGTCTGCTCCCCATCCCTGCCTGTTCCCCATCCCTGTCTGTTCCCCATCCCTGCCTGTTCCCCATCCCTGCCTGTTCCCCATCCCTGCCTGCTCCCCATCCCTGCCTCTTCCCCATCCCTGCCAGCTTCCCATCCCTGCCTGCTCCCCATCCCTGTCTGTTCCCCATCCCTGTCTGTTCCCCATCCCTGCCAGCTTCCCATCCCTGCCTGCTTCCCATCCCTGCCTCTTCCCCATCCCTGTCTGTTCCCCATCCCTGCCTGCTTCCCATCCCTGCCTGCTCCCCATCCCTGCCTCTTCCCCATCCCTGCCTGTTCCCCATCCCTGCCTGCTTCCCATCCCTGCCTGTTCCCCATCCCTGTCTGTTCCCCATCCCTGCCTGCTCCCCCCTGACCAGTTCAGTGTGTGCTGAAGGCAGTGTGCCCACGCTGTGATGGATGTGCTGCCTCGCACCTTTACACCTCAGCCTCACCAAACCCTAAGGCCTTTTCATCATATTAAGCTCCTTTGACTGGGCTAATGTGACTGAGAAACACACCTTTTTTTATCCATTAAGATGAGGCCAAAAATGTTAAGTGCTCAAGATGCAAGCCCCTAGGGCTTGTCTATATATCGAGTTATTACACGTGGAGGCTTTTATCTTCATAAAAAAATGTTCTTTTTGTGCACGCCAGAGTGTGAATTTAAAATCAGTGGTTGTAGTATAACCCTCATGCAGACTCACTCATCCTGGCATCTCCTGGCTTTTTTTTCTTCTTTTTTTTAGATTAAGTCTAACTTCTTTAATTCATTTAGGTGAAATCAAAAAAAGGTGCTCGGAGTGAGTTTGTCCACATGAGGAATTATGCTCGCCTGCCTCTGATAGTAGTATTAATAATACCTTCCTATATGGAGAAGCTTTGTCTATTAGGAATGTTAATTTTGCACATGTTGGCACTTATTTGCATTTGAATCATCCTATTTTTACAAGTGGTAGCTGAGGCACTCTACTGAAATTCATTAAGTTATTCCAAACTGAGGTCACGATCCTGGGGGTTCTAAATTAGGGAGATAAATAACTAGATGCATAAATAGATTCACTGAAGACAACTACCTACTGATTAAAGTTTGTTCTGTCTTTAAACATTTTCAGAAATGCTTAAATTTTTCCTAAACTTGCAATTTATGTAATTTTTTCTTAGAAGGAACAATGAACTTTGTTGTTACGTTGTATTTTTTTAGCATCCCTGTGAAGTCACATAAAGTATCTACAAGTTAGTTAGGAACTTCTGTCCCATTCTTTATGAATTCCTGTCTGGTTTACACATTTATGAAACTGTAATTTTATAAACTTTAGTATTCTTTTATTTATCTATATCGTGGTGGGCAGCAGAGAAATAATATTTTGTAACATACTATTAATTGCATGGGGGTTTTAATCCAAAAAGATAGAATGCTAATAGTTTGAGGAAAATCAAATTAGTACCTGAAAGCAGTGCATGGCAAACAGTGCAGATAGATGGAAAAACCCCAGAGCCAGCAGCAAGAACCCAGGGCAGTAGCTGGCCCCTTTGTGTGCACCTCTGGGGAAAGACAATAGATTGCTGTGAAGTTGGGACTTTATCATGCAGCAAGTTAAATAAATGTCTGAGCAGTGTTTGCTGTTTGCAGGAGTGGTGTGTTACACTCAGATTACTTAACAGAAATAATACAAACCTGGCCATGAAATGGGGGAAAGGATTTGTTTGTGTGCAGTCATATATTGGGTTTTTATTCTGTGCTTTGCACAGCACCTCGTGCACAGGTGGTTCCTTACCTGAGATCCTGGGTGCTATGATAATAGGATTTTAAATACTGTTTGTTTGAAATAAGCTTGCCATAGATTGCCAGTTTTGCAAGGAAATAATCTCTGCCTCACCATGGGATGGTCTCATGTTCAGTAGAGTTGTTTTAATGTGGGAGAGGCCTTGGGTTGTAGTGAGGTAAGCACCTGGGCACAGGTGCCCAATCCTGTTTACAGCTGTTTACTTCAATAACATTGTGTGTCTGAGTAAGAAGGGCAGCATTTGGCCTTTGGTTTTTGGAGTTAATTGCAAACAATTAATGGCGACATGTCACATACATGGGTTCCAGAACAGAATTCAGTCCCTCACTTCTTTAATAACTAATTTTTTAAACCAATTAGCTACATACCCCTTTGGAAAGAATATCAGAGCCTTCACAGCCAAGACTTTAGTGAGATTCTAAATTACATATATAATAAAGGTTGTGCATGTGTTTTCTGGCTGAGAACCATGTTATATTTCAGCCTCCAGCAAAAATTTTCTTCAAGCTGTAGTCCCTCAACAAAAACACACTTTTTAATGAAAGTCCTGACACCACCTTAATTACAGTGCAGCAAACATTACCATCATAATCCCATTTCATCCTTAGGCAAGGAGAGCATCCCTGGGGGCCTGGCTGCCAGTGACCAGTTTTACAGAAACAACCTTTTCCCTGATGCATTTTTTTAATTTAACCTGTGCTGTGCTGCTCGGGGGGAAGATGCATGTGGAGCTGCTCATGCTCATCTCCCCACACTCCTTGCAGCCCTCCTGGCACTCCTGGAGGATCAGCCAGCCCTGGGCCTGGAGGATCAAGCAGTACCTAGGGATGCCCAGCCTGCAGCCACATCTTTGGCTTCCTCACACTTCTGCCTGTCTGGCATGGGAGCCCAGCAGGAGCCAAAGTTCATGTCCAGCACCTTTGTACCACAGGGGTTTCATCCTGACACTTTCCAGCATCCCCCCAGGCTGTATTTCTGATTTATCCCAGTGCCCAGACACGATCCCCCCTTTTTTGCTGGCTGCCACATTTCAGTAAAATCCGTGCTTTGGATCCAGTAGTGCAGGGGGAAAGGCTCTCCCTGTGGCTGCCCTAACCCAGGTGGGTGAGGACAGAGCTGCTTGGAAAGCAGGGCTGTGCTGTGCCCAGCAGTGATATGTTCATTTAAAGCAGCCTTCAGTGTCTCTAGGCTTTCACAGTATTTGGGTGGGTGAGTAGAATGTGACTAGTTTTTCATTACCATGTCAATTCAGTGCAAAGATTTTGTGTGGGGACTGCAGTATTGACAGGACAAGCTTGCAAGGCTGTGTGAAGCTGGGATATTTTCCTACCAGAAATTCCTACCAGAATATATATATGTACATGTATTAACACAAGGGGTAATACTTGTGATTCTTAGATTTTTTTTTTTGTCCTGCCTTCTTAAATCAAAGTATTAAATCTGTATGATCAAAAGAGTTAGAATAATCAATCTCTCCAAATTGATCTGAAAATCCTAATTAAAGGCTAGAGGGAAATTAAACATGAGGGTTTTTGTTCTCTCTACAGCATTGTCAAGTACAGTACAGTTTTCTGTTATGGAACTCCTAGAATTCTTCTGTACAGAGTAAAATCATGCAGCTGAGATACTGTCTCTAAAAACAAGCCACAGCCCTGTGTCTGCTGGGAGGACGTTTCTGTTATCCTGTTCCCTTCTATTTAGGTTCTCATATGGTGTTAATCACCATGGTATCTTACAGCTTTGTAAAAATATAGTGCACCATATGTGATAAATCACTAATATTAAGAATGAAGATGCTGGAGGAAAATACTCTTCCCAAATCTAAAGCAGAAGACGTGCAGTAATGGACATACCCACAGAAGCAGCCTGAGTGAAAGGGTCAGAATCATTCCTAAGGTGATAATATTTCATCCAGTCACTGCTTGTGAGTGTGAATGGCACTCTCACTCCTTTCTTCCCCTACCTGTGCTACAGCTCACTAAAGCAGAGGGGCTATGTCCAAGCCATCTTTTATTCCCTCCTTTGCACTGCAGACCAGTGCCTGCTTTGTAGTGTTCAGGGCATCAGTCAAAAGAAGATAATTGGCCAAAAAATGCAAAGTAACCTTGTGCATTTGTTGCTAATTAAGTGCACGCATAATTACTGTCCAAACATAAAGCAAAAGGATGGACTGTATTTCCATTGGAAAGAATGCACTAGGAGTGGTCATAAATAATCCCCCCAACTGGTAATCTCAGTTACATATTTTCTCATGTTTTTTTCATTTTCCACTTAGTTCCAGCCAGATCTGTTTTCTATTTATATTGTCAAGTGTCAACACATAAATAATTTTCTCTGTTGTATCCCTCACTACTACATTCTTTTTCTTGATAGAATAGCAGAAGTAATTATATTTATAAATGGAATGCCTGTTTTGCCTAAGTACTTCATATAATTCCCTTCTGTAAGAGGGATTTTTATAATTCCTCTAAAAATGTCTTGGCAAGGATCAACCTACCAGTTGGTAGTGTGGATCCAGCCTTTAGGAACAGAAGTGGGGATTCTGATCCCTTTGGCCAACAGGCAGGAGGGCACCACAGAAAAAAATGCTCTCATTTGTTTTAGAGAATGATGTTGTTGAATATGTGCAGTTATTAAGTACCCAGAAAGCAAATTCACTGAGAATTGCTTCCCACCTGTGGATTCCTCTGTTCAGCACAGAATTATTTTGGCAACTGAAGAATTCTTCATTGTGGATGGCTGTGGGAAGATATTAATCCTGTTCTTCAAGTAAGATGCATTCACTGATCTACTAGACCTGCTCCACCTCTACTGTTTCATATTGTGAGAGGAAATCAAAGGAATACCAAGTGTTGAATGAGTAATCTCAAGTCATTCTTATCCCCTCTCTGCCTTTTTTTTTCAGCTGCTTTCTGCAGACAAGTTCAGATGTCCCTTGCTCAATAGGAGTAGAGCAGAGGGAGATCTTTTGTGAGCTCTGCATTAAGGCAACTTCAGTTTTCCATCTCTGAGCACTCCTTGAGAAAACCTCACTCAAAATCATCATATGGGGATGGGAGATCCCAGCCACAGACAGTTCACAGTTGCCTCACTGGATGGAAGAGCAAAATGCCTCCTGGAGCTGATCTGCAGTACAGGAGGAGAAAATCAGGATTTTCTTACTGGTTTCTGCTGTGTGCATGTGCATGGGTGTTCTTTCATTATAGTTTCTCCAATATTTGCTCCAATTAAAGGTTATTCCAGGGCAGCAGCTACAAAGCAGTGAGCCATCCTGTTCCTATAGATATGGCAAGTTTGCAGAGTGTTTTATTGGAGCATTCAAACCCCGTGTCCTGTGTGGTTTGGGAGCTGAAAATGTCTGTGTGGGAGATATGGGTGATATAAGACACATCCTTGGTGTTGGTGAAAAGAGTGCCTGCACCTCTGGAGTCTCACAGGGTTTGAGGCACAACCCTGCAGTGTGGTTAGCATTTCCATGGGTACCTCAGCCAGTGGAGGTTCCAGTACCGAGCTTTCCCTCTTGTATGGTCAGCAGAACCAAACACTCACTGCCCCAGGAGCTCAGCTGCTCCCGGTCCGGTATCTTCAGCACAGATCCTCTCAGACCAGCAGCTTTCATTGCCGCATCGGTGACTTGGCAGCCGGCACACTCGCGTCTCTGCCCCTGCAGGAAGGGGTCCTGAGCTAGAAAGGCAGGGATGTCACGTCCTCAGCCACTGCAGTGGCATCCAGGAGGGCTGGGAGCGCCAGTCCCTGGAGAGCCAGGGCTGCCGTGGCCTACTTTGTGCAGATGATTTGAGCACGCCGCGTGCTGCGCCTCCAACAGCATCATTCCAGCAGTGTCAGCTACAGAACCCATCAAACTGGGAATGCTCCTGGGTGGTTAGCCCTGGCAGGCCGTGGCTCTGTTCCTGTCCTCTGGGCAAGTCTGGTTTAGCTCCTTTACAGCTCTGGCTCCATAAGCTGCAGCCTCTGAAGCACAGAGAAACCCAAGTCCATTTCCCACTCCCCTGTACATTTATTCAGAGGCCTCTCAGAAGTTTTGGACTGTAGTCTTTCCTTTTCCCTGTGTACCCCCTCTAAGGGTTCATGTTTATTTAAGATTTAACTTTATGAGCAGTTTTCTTTCTCTCAGTATACACAGCTCAAATTTGGTCTGTTCCCTCAGCTTTTGCATCCAGCTGGTTTGACTGATTTAATGTCGCTGATTTACCGGTATAATTTAGCTTGTCTCAAGGCAAGCAAGATTGATGTTGGCTGAAATAAAATTCTGAGATGCCTATGGAGTTTTATTGCCCTAGATTTTTTGATTGCTATTTATTCACAAAAGTGGGCAGAACTCTGACTTGAGATTTTTCAGGAATGCCTCCATTATGTCAGAGCTGCTAATTCTTTGAGTCAAGTCATTGTGGTTAGCCAATCTTGTTTTCTGTCTCTGTGGTAAGATTTTACATCCAGAAGGCTAACCTCAATGCTCCCCCACGAAAGCAAGCAGGGATGACAAAGCATTTCCTTCTTTGACCTCTGTACTTGAGTTTTGTAGAAAGATGAAATCTATCAAATCAGACCAAATGCCAAATCACCTGCATGAGAATGAACAGGTCAAACCCTGCTCCTGTAGCAATGTGTGGAGCAAAAATATACTGAAAGATGTTTTTTAAAGTAATTTCTTTTCTATTTTTTTTTCCAAATTCAGACTATGAACTATGAAATTCTGTCATGCTTTTGAGTAACATATGGTTATGTATCACATCAGAGCAAACTTGAGGTTATTAGGATTTTCCAATTGTGTGTACTTGTCTTGAATTTTCTGAGTTTGTGTTGTTTTTGAGGGGAGTAAGTGGAATATTCTGGTTTCATTATAAACCTGCTGAGATAGTGCTGAGCTGGATCCCTTCTGCTGTGACAAGGGCAACACTACAGACCCTCAACACCTTCTCTTGATTCCCACAGGGGTTGGTTCTCCTTCCAATTAGCAACATAATCACCCATGAAGTAAAGAACTCAGTCCCACCCAGCCGCATCTGGAGCTGGTTTCATGAGTGGAAGATATACAATATCAGCATTATGTCATATAAAAACTTCTGGCTTGTCACCATGAAATTCACTTGGGCACTCTGTTTGTACCCCTGGTGCTGTGTAAAGCAGCTGGAGCAAACTGACCATTTGGACCAGGCTTAGCTCCCTACTTTAATTCCCAGGATTATGATGATAGAGCAGGTGTGTTCCCTGTGCTGGAGCTGCCCTGACTGGCCATTCTGCTGCCCTGGCACTCTCAGATCAGTGACAGGTCAGACCAAGTGAGTGAGTGACAAAGGAACCTGCCACTGATAATTCTTTGCATGTGGTTGGAAGTACTGGTGACTGCACAATTCCCTCAAACTGGAGCATTTCAAACAATAAAAGCATGGCTTGGAAACTGCCTCTGGTAGTGGAGGGACAGCTGACCACTTTGTCACTGTTGCCACTTTGGCATCACAGAAGATTGACCTGAATTCTTGATCTGGCCAGTCTGTTGATCTATAATCATAGTGATCCGTTAATTACTTGGCATAATTACAGACAATTTATTATAATTAAAGGTTTAACTATACCTATCTTTGTAAGTTTCCATGTTGTTTTTCACTGAGGCAATTTTCAGGCATAAAAAATCCAGCATGCAATGCCTTAAAACAACCCATTCCACAAAGATTGTGGAGCTTTACTGGCAAATTCTCCATACAATATTCTCTGCTCAGGCAGTAAATATCAGAGCCATGAGAAACATCCTGTATTCTTCACACACACACCCCACAGGGGACTAGAATCCCTCTCGATGCTGTTTTACCCATGCACTCATGACCTGGACTTCCATAATTCCTCTTTGCTGTGATATTAGCACCAGGTGTACCATCAGTACACCTACCTTTTCATGTAATCTCTGATAGAGAGATGCAGTTAGCAAATGGCATCAGGTATTAGTGCAGAAGTGACCTTTTAATGTCATGCACAGATACACGAAGAAAGAACTGCCACTGAAAACTTCTGATTAAAGATAAAAGTAGACAGCCTGTAAAAACATTAAGATAAAAAGTAAATCCATTTGCCCTGAGTTTCCCCTTCTATCCCACCTCCTACTCTAAATTGATGTTGTCAGCACTCATGATTTTATCACAAGTCTTGTGATGTTTGATGTTTCACTTACACTCCAGCTACTACAGTTGTGTAATGAGGTTAGAAACTCAGCTTTCCTCTTTCTTTAATTTAAAGTAAGTTTCTAGTCCTAATGGTTAGAGTATAAAGCTTGCAAGTGTGACCCAGGTGCACCCTAACAGCTCAAAAACCAGAAAGCACAGTAAAAGAGCTCCACATTTATCGTTTCACAGGCAGGCTTGTGATTTTGAGGGTCAAACTGTAGTTCCTGAACATTTGGAGCTGGCAATAGCAGCTTGGAAAAAAAAAGTGCTTGAACAAAGTCCCACACCATGTTGTATTTTCCAGGGAGGCATAGCAGTCATTATACCACAGTGATAATTCCCTTTTCAGACATGCACATTTTCCTCTGTAGTTTGTTATGCAGGGCTCAGCCCCAGCCTGGCTGGTCTGGAGGGGATTGTCCTCTTATTGGTGTGTAACAATTTGCCTGGTGTTGAAGGGCTCAAACTGCTCCTTGTGCTGACACAGAGGAGAGGTTTTGCAGCACTCCTTAGTCCCCACAGACCGGTAGGTTTGTCCATAAAAACCTGTAAAACCAGGAATGTTCTGACTTCCAGTCTAGGAAGCTGATCTGCCTTTTGTAAAGCTCCAACCAGGAATACCCCACCCCTGCCAATCCAGCAACAAAGAGGCAAAGAAGCAAACAAATGTAAATATGGAAATACAGTTACATTGAAAACAGCTGGTTTGACTTATGGTGCCCAGAACGTGCCAAGTGCAGGTTTTGATGTAAAGACCAAGAATACTCAGCTGCTGGTTTTGGAAAAACCAAGCTCCCAACAGCAACAACTCAGATTTGAAGGAGACACCATATTTAAATGGCGTTCCAAATTATCAAAGACTTCCCAGTATATGACTAAAAGTATGAATTTTACCAAGAACTGGAGGGTTATCCAAAGCAATGGGCAGAGTCTGAGTGTGGTGTGGGCACACTGATCAAAACTCCTCTGCAGTCACAGACTGCTGGTGCCAAAGGTCCCTCTGTGCTTGCCCTGAATGATGGTGTAATCCATTCTGGAGGTGACAAAATTACAAATATGACAAAAAAAAAAAAAAAGACAAAGCCTAATTGCAAAGAAAAGGTGGAAGTCCATGAGACTCAAATACTACCTGAGTGTACAGAGTAACAGTAGAGCTTTTATGTTCCTCAAATATAAAAGGGTGACAAACTAAAATTGTATAATAGTTTCAAAGAACTAAAGATGTTCAACTGATTCTGCACTGTCCCTGTTACTAATTTTGTTCCTGAATTCAGCAGTAATTTCCATGTGGTGATTTCCATGAGACTGACACTTTGCTTCTAAAATGCTTTCCCTGTAAAAAGCTGAAGAAACCATTATTGACTCTTGATCCCTTTGATAAGTGTTTCAGAGGGCACACGTATTTCTGTGTATCACAAACCACATTATTTAGGCCTATGGACTTACATTTTTTATCTCTAATTTAAATATATCAAGAGGTATATTCTTCAACTTTAGGAACTTCTAAATAACTTTTAAAAAGGCTATAAAAAACATTGGAAGGGTCTGCATCTTCTTTATCTTAGTTTCTGTGAAGAGGAACTTTATTTTTTATGTTTTTCCAGTTCTGCTTTATGTAATTACTTTCAAATACACCCAAATCATCATCCCTGTACTGAAATGAGCCGTCTCTTACTCTCATCTAGGCAGGTCTGTGGTGCTAGCATAACAATGTTAGATGTATTTTTGAAATCTAAAATGAGTCAGGTTTAAAAGATTTTCCCACCTGTACTGTCCCTGCTTCTATGGCTCTCTGGCAGGACTCCTGTTGCTGTGGCAGGACAATTTAATACTGGTTGTGTTTTTTTTTTAAATAACAGAAAGTGTGTAAGTTCCTTGTGGCACCTGTGCAGATAAATCTGCGTTCAAGCCATTGATATCACTTTGAAACTCCACAACATATGAACTAAAGTGCTGGTATTGCTGTCCTCTGTCTCCTTTTCTGTGTCCTAAGCATTAACTATTGTGGTCTTGACACTCTGTGCTGCCTTTTTTCTTCTCTTTCCTCCTCCCCAGTCCCCACTGTCACACCCAGTGGCTGGGGAGTCTTTCCATTAAAGCAATCCTGCTCATCTCCCAATAAAGGGCCATCAGCCAACACATTCTGGGCCTACATTCATCTCATAAATATTGGTACAGCCTTAAATAAATGCAGTCCTTCATTTAATGTACTTGATTTCAATGGAATTACATGGGGAATTAATTTGCCTCTGTTTGTAGTCTAAAAAACAATAAAATAGGGAAATGCTTAGAATCCATGGCTCAGCTTTCCAAGCTGGATGAAGGATGTTTCTGCCCATTAATCAAGACAGTAGAGGATTCCTGAGGCTCATGCCTTTTCTATACAAACACATAATATTTTAGGCCTTACTGATACAAGGCCAGAAGGATCTCTAGGTGACAGCTGCGCTGACATCAGCCTGTGGACCTGTCTGTAATGTCATGTATTTCAGTATGTGTCTGTAATTCCTGCTAAATTTGGGATATTTCTGTCTTTGCATAATAAAAAGAGTTTTCATTTGTGTAGCACTTTACAAAGAGGTGCCAGCAGCAGCTCCAGGGGTCAATGTGACAAGGTCCAGCAGAGTGTGAGCAGCTGGCCTGGCGTGTGCTGCCGTGTGTAGCATTTGTTCACTCCCTGTGCCTTGTGACTTGCTCTGTACCCCAGCAAAAAGCTGAATATCAGGATATTCCAGTACAACTGGATGGGAAGTCACACAAGTGAAGGACTTGTGATGAACTTTTCAGCTAAAACTTCATACCTTTTTTTTATTCCATTTATTCATCTCCCATCTTTTCTGCCTGCATATTATACACTGCTCTGTTTCTTTACCATCTTTCCCACCGTTGCTCTGTGCCTTTTTCTTCCCAGATGAAACATCCCTCTTTTTTCCATTGACTGCCCTTTGTAGGTTCTCTCCATATAGCTCATAATTTCTTTCCCTCACCTCCCCCAACTCATCCCAGCATCTTGGGCAGGAGTGATTGAAGGCATGGAGTCTGAAAGAGCAAACCAGTCTCTAGAGAGAGAAACACTGCAGATCATTATCTTTCTCACTCTGTTAATGGAGAAACAGAAAATATGTGAAGCCAGCTGATAACATAATAAATGTGTGGATGAAAGTCCTTTTGCTGCAAGAGATATCATAAATAAAAGGTACCTACAGGTATTTGATCTGAGCAAAGTCTTCCTTGACTCTCAGTATTTCCATTCTAGGTCCCAGACATCTAGATGATGTCTGTAGGAACACACAGGAAATCCAGATCTGCACTTTAATTAAATCAGTGACATTTTAGTGTGGAAGGTGCAGGACAACATTTTTTATCTCTTCCAGAGTGGTCAGCACACAAATTCCAATAGTTTTCATGGTTATTGATGCCATGATAAAACTGATCTGCCCAAGAGCCTTTTGCTGACTCTTCGTGGATCAGTTAGGTCAGTCCTCACAGTGAAAAGTGCTTGAACTGTAGTGTTACCATTTCAAATAATTTTCTAACAGCTCTCTGAAAATAGAAGAAAACTAAGAATACAATAGTTGAGACCCCTTATAAAATCTTCCTGGAGGAGTCCAAGGATACTCACCATTGGTCTCAATGGAGCTTTCACACATCCTTGAAAGGAATTCATTAAGCTGGAAAAGCTGGCTAGAAACCAGTCTTCCTATAATGTCTTCCATAATTTGCTCCAAGGGACACATTTATAGTCACTCAGCCTTTTTTATAGATCTTGTGCAAGATGAAGGGCTGGGTCACAATTGCAAGACTTTAATGAATAGATGTTTGTTACATGCCACAACCCAAATAATTTTTCAAGCATCTCAACACTGTGCAGTCTTTTCAGTCTGGACTTCCCCAAGGATATGGGATAGAATGATAACTGCAGCCTCTGGAATCACAGGGAGATAGTGACTGGTTTTGTTCCTTCTTCCACACTGACCCACTGAGGTGCAGAGAGAAAATGCCAGCAACTGAAATTTCTACTCTTGATTTTGTTTCCCACAGATTTGAAGATTTCAGTTATTTCTTTTTATTCATACTAACTTCTCTGTATGCAGTCTTATATGGAAACAGATTACAATAGGAAGGCTCCTCCAATTAACAAAACTTTACTGAAATTTTAAATGTCTATCAGCTATAGCCAGGTCTCAGGATAACATTATGCTTTTCAAAGAGCCCTAAGATCTTCTTCATGAACTCTGTTTAATTTTATAAGAATTGTCTGTTATTTCCATTCCACCAAATGCTGCCATTTTTGAGTGTGAAGCTCACTGGAGTTTCAGAATAGGGTGACCTTTGATTACCAAATACAAATTTAGTCAGAAACTTCTTATCTGAAGGAAGCCCATATTAAGAACTAGCTCCCTTCCAAATTGTCCTTATCTTTCTGAGGAAACAGAGCACATGGAAACTGGACTTTTTTGCTGGACATTTTCCACCTGGCCACAAACACTGGAAGTCGTGTCTTAGCATGGTAAAGCAAGCAGGCATTGCACAAAGAAACACTGAATGCATTTGTATATTGCACCAGAACAAGCCTTGAGTCACCATATTGATACACAAAGGATCAGATAGTAAACTTTTTATTAGCAGCCAGGAATATCTTTTGAAAATTATTCTTTTTTTGACGTGCCTACATATGGCCTGAAGGATGCTGGTACTGTTCTCCTTCTATCAAAATAGGATATAATGTGTGACTGTGTTCTAGAAAAGTGTTACCTTTTTTAACAGATTTATAATTTTTTAATGTCAGACCACCACAGAGCTTTCAAGCGATAGCTGCTGGCCAAAACTACATTAGGAAAGTGCATGTTCTGCTCCATTTCCCTCAAGGAAGGGGAGGTAAACATGGGCAATCTGGACTGGGAGGGCCAGAGCAGAGGTAAGGAGGCAGCCAGCTCCCCTGGCTCCTACTGTGCTCTTCCTGGGGCTGCTGCTGGATTCATCCATGGAAGCTTCAAAGAAAGACAACAGAACCTTTCCTGGAATTAACAATCCTTTGCTTTAGTGCCTGTGTCCATATTTAAGAAAAAAGCTGTCTTAGTGCAGAGCAGTAGCTGTGCCTCAGCTTTCCAGGGCAGCTGCTGGGCTCTGTGCAGACAGACAGAGGCTGCTTCTGCCCTGGCCTCCAGCAGCACTGTTGGCTTGGGCACTGAGCCACGCTTACACAGCCCCGTGGCTCCTGCAAAGGGCTGGCACGGCTCTGCTGGCTCCAAGTAGGGGCAGGGTGAGCTCACATCTGTCTGCACCTGCCTGACAGAGTTAAAAATGGGGGTGGGAAAAGAATCTACGGGAGCACCTCTGAATCCACCTTGCGCTGCAGCCGGAGCGCTCCAAGCCGGGGGTGCTGGGCTGGATCCTGCAGGAGGGACAGGGAGAGCTCTGGAGCCTGCTGCTTCCACGCTGCCCGCAGGAACTCAGCAGGAACAACAGCTCTTGCAGAGCTTCTGCAGGCAGCCCATACACCCATTTCTTCCCGAAATGTCAACACAAAAGTAACAATACAAAATAGCAAAGGAGGGATGTTGTATTCTGCCGGATCCCAGCTACTCTGAAATGTGAAGCACAGTGGGACTTTTTGCCTCCTGATGGGGAGATGGAGGCAATATTTGTGGTGGGGGGGAAACAATATTTAATGGTGAATTAGCACTGCTGACAGACATACCTGGTACACAAGGCTGGTGGAAGCTGTTCTTTTCATCTGCAAGGGAAAGCAGTGCACTGTAAAACTCAGTGCATTTTGAAATACTTATAAAATCCGTGCAGCACAATCTGAAACCATTATTAACCAGTTAGTCACAGTGCTGTTAATTGCAAGTCACCTCAGACCAGGGAGGCTGGGTAAGGAACTGAGCTCAGGAAAAACGACCACCTACTTCAGGCCCCCATTAGTCATTGCTGAAATTAAGTGACGACTCCAGCAGGATGAGCCAGGTCACCTTGGTTGGATATTTGGGCTTCACATGCAGAGAGCAAGTCAAAAAGCCAGTCTGCTTTCCTAGGGAAAGGAGGTTTGGGGGAAATGTAGATAGTCCTAAACGCTGTGTTTGCTTTCACTTCCCCCCCTCACCTCCCTGAACTCCCAGCCCTCCTCTCAGGGCTGCCCTGGATGCCTTTGGAATCTTGGCCTTGGAGGAACTTCTGTTGGGCACTGAACTGACCTGGGCTCACTCTCTATTAAGAAACAGTCAGTGGTGCTGGGCTGAGCAGAGCCTGTAGTGCCCTTTTCCTGCTTCCTCTGGGTGCCCAAACTGCTGTGAAAGAGATGGGCAGATTTGTGCCCAAACTGCTGTGAAAGAGATGGGCAGATTTCACCTCATCTCTGTGTTTCTGTTAGCACTTGTCAGTGTTTTATGAGAGTGCCCTTCCAGTGATCTTTTAAGTTCTGTGTAGGATCTGGCCTAAATCTGGGTTGCAGGGGGGTTTAGGTGGGAGACTGACCATCAGGCAATGATGGTGGTTAGGCAGTGCTGTCTTTGGCGCTTCTGGAACTAAGGTCTCTAAATTCTGTCCAAATTTAGAGGTCAAGGAGTAGGGATAAACTCTGAGTATCTTTCTAAAAAAGCACTCAGTATATAAATTGCTCCTGCCCACAGACAGCCACATTGTTTGGGTCTGTGGCAGAAGGAAGCAGGGTCAGGTGTTTCTTTTGTGCTCAGTGAAATGATATCTGTGAGCCCGAGGAGCTGGAAGGGATATCTGAGGTCACCGAGTTCAGCCCTTCACTACTGCAGACAAACATGATGTAATGCCTTTCATTGCATGGGCAAACTTCCATTCTAAAAGTAGTTTTGCTTGTTTTCCTTTTTTTCCTCCCCTTGTTTTGCTCTCCTGTCGTCCTGCAGTGAAGTTATGCCCAACTTTTCTTTTAGTTTTTGAGCTTGTGTTAATTCCCAGCTAGTTTTCCTGTTATACACTTATGTCTAGCCCTTGTCTCCACATTTTTGGTATTTCTGGTGAGTGGAAATGGAAGATGATGAAATCCACAGGAACAGAGTTCAGTATCTCTATTTTTGCTTATTAACTACTCAGCCCACTAGTGCTTGATTAGACAATTTTGAGATACAGGCAAATGATAATTACATTGGTCACAATACATTTAACTGAGTATCTGAAGTGTCCATTAAAAAGAAAACCCTTCTAGAACATGAACTTTTATTTTATTAAACGATTTAGAATTTAGTCATGTGGCTCTTGAAGATACTTATAGCTGAATTATAAAGTAGTTTATTTCACTTAGTGTCACTTTACATTTTACCAGTTGGAAGATCTGCAAAGTATTTCACAAGGCAAGATAAGTCCCCTGGAACCTTCTGATTCCATCTGAAAAACCTGGACTCCTTTGCTCTCCCTTTGTCTTAGCACATTCCAGCTACCAGCAATGTCCCAGTCAGCCAGACCCCCCAGCAGCAATCTGGCATCTCCTTGCTCTTCATCTCTGTCACACTGGACTTGGGAGATGGTTTGGAGCCAGTTTTGCAATGGAGGTAGAACAGAAAAGCAAAGGCTTGAGAGCAAAATGATGAGGGTAGAAAAATGTTCTCTAAGTGTGTGCAGGTGACTGTGGTTAAAAGGAAGTGTGAACATTTGCTGGCTTGCCTAGCACAACAGAACACTGCAAGCCACCATCCCTTGCGATACATTCAAGGCAATTTTATTCTGAATTTCTTTCCAAGTAAAATTTTAAACTTGTTTTCTGATCAATTTAACACATTGGTCCCTGGGACATTCTGCTCAATGCCTGTAGAGCTGCTTCTTCCTCCCATCCGTGCTCAAAGCTTGGCTCTCCCCATCAGCTACAAAATAAAAGAACTTGGATGGGTCTAATCAGCACGATGGATATTGATCCACAATAACACAGGACCAGTTGGAATTTGTATCCATCAGCACCATCAGCATGTTCTGGTTCACAGTCACATGAAGCCAGTTTGAATTTATATATATGCATCATCAGCACTGCATGTATTGGTTCACAAACACAGAACCAATTTGCAAATACATCCATAACCCCAAGTGCACATGGCCACTTGCATGTCTTGACTCCATTTGGATATCCCAACTCCATTTGGATGTCTCAACTCCATTTGGATGTCTCAACTCATAGTTTTTACAGAATGGTCTCCTCTTTAGGGCAGTTCCTTGAGTGGCTACACAGGTACACACAGACCTAGGTGCACCAACTACCTCTAAGACCATTTTCCCTCTCTGAGGTTTGGCTGCCAGTGCTCCAGGCCAGCCCAGATGTGCTGTGGCTGCAACCTGGGAGCAGGCTGCTGGGAAAAGACCGTGTGGGAGGAGCTGGGAGAAGTCCCACTGGCAGCTCTTCTCTCCAGCTCTCACCACAAGTCAATGGCGGAGTGATGCTGCAGCTACATCTGAGCCTGGCCTCATCCCTCACTGACCCTCACTTTGACTGATCTTGGAGCAGCCTCATCCCACATTCACGGTGCTCCCTGACCCTGTGCACAGTGTGGTTCGTGTGCCTGAAGCCCAGAGAAGTGCTCCCTTTGCCTGTTTTGGGGCAGGGAAGGCACAGGCACATCTCCCTTGCATCCAGGATGAGCAGTACTGGGCCCTGTTCCTGAGCAGGCACCTGAGTGCTGCGGTCATGTATCTTTCTATAAATAATTACTTCACTTCATCACTTGCAGCTTCTTTTCATCCCCTCCTTTCCCTCAGACCGATGACTGTTTTGGGATGGAAGGCTTTTTTCCTCTCTAGCTGGACCAAGGCCATTCAATGGAGTGAGCAGCAGGAGGTACTGAAAGAGAGATACTGTTAGCACTGTTTCCACATGCCCAAAGACTGATCTTTATGCAGCTGAGACTACAAGGGATATCCCTTAAAATAAAGGCCAGCTTATTACCCATCTTCTCCAACTCCTGTGGAACTAAATATCCTGAAGTTGAGAGAAGCTGCTGCACAAAGCGTCTTTATAGCTCTCAGTGTGCCTTCTTTGCTGGCTCCAGCTGCCCCTACACTCTGTTTTTCCTCAGTCTTTTCTTCAATATTTTTTCCAGTTGACTTAGTTATTACAGTACATGGACCAGACTGAGGAAAATACACTGAAGGTTGGAGCTGGCAGAGCAGGGAGAGCTGCGAGGGAAGTGCTTTTGCCATCCCATGACATCATCCGTGCGTTAATTGGTCGCATTCCCGCGGATGGGAGGCACTGGCCGGTGTCCTTGGGCTCACTTCCGTGATACAGAACAGAGACAGTGCCTGTCTCCTGCCAGCCTCTTTCATTGCCAGCCTTCTGGCAAAGCTTAGGACATTTATAAATACAGTACAGTACTTTATTTAGCCTCTAGTGAGAAAAAGTCACTTCACAGCTCCAGTTTAGGCACAAGGCACTAACAAGCAGATTAGAAAAAAATATATCCTTTACATAAAAACATTTCAAATGAATACGCGAAAGTTGATTTGTATTCCAGATGACCTCGCAAACCAGGATATTGAGCTGTGCCTTTTATCTCCAGAGAAATGGGTTCAAATCCTGATTAGCCCATAGAGGAAATTCCATTTAATGGTATAATTTTGGTGGGCTGAAAAGCTGTTCCCTGCCTAGAACCACCATCTATTATGGCATGATTGGCAGTCTGTGTTCAAGACAGAACAAGAACTTCACCTCATCTCTACTCCTATTACTTCAGCCTGCCATGAGCTTGCAGTACCCAACCCTCAGCTCCCACAGAGCCTGAGAAAAGGGGATTTGTGGCATGAACAGAGTCTCCACAGCTGTGTCTGGGCAGGGCAGAGCCTGCCTGCGGCTACTGGGGGCCGTGGTGGGGCCAGGAGAATGAAGAGGCAGCACAGGGGAGCCTGAGAAAACAAGGAAGCTGTTGGAGGGAAGTTTCAGTGGACGGAGATGGAAAGTAGGCGAGAAGAGGAAAAAAAGGAACGAGGATGGACAGGGAAAGGATGCATGGATAAGCAAAGGGAGGGATGAAGGTATGCCAGAAGCTGAAGGCAATAAAGCAGAATGGGTGTAACTCTGTCTAAACAGCAGAAGGAACAGTCAGCTGTGGGAGGGAGTCCCACAGGGTCATGATGTCACTGAATGTTCTCACTGTGGCTGGTGGTCCTGGTGTAGAAATGCCCTTAGACCTCACAGGATTGTTGTTTTCCAAAATCTTCGTTCTTCAGAGCACAAAACACTGTTTTGGAGGGGAGCAGCAAATCTGCAAGACAGATCATCAGCCAGCTCAGTCATATCTTTGCAGAAGCCACAGATTAAGCAAAGAAAGGCTTATCTTCAGTCTAATCAGAGCAGTACTTCCATATTTTCGGTGGGAAAAGCCCATATGGGGTCCTGCCAGGTGTTCTCTGTAGGCAGAGCAAGTGCAGGGAAGCAACAGGAATTTTCACCGTGACACTGGTGAGCCTTGTGAGCCTGTTCAGTGAAGGGCTGTGAGCAGACACAAAACTTTGTCAGTCTGAGGTGGTGCAGGAGTGGATAAGGACGGCTATGAAAGTATTGCTGCCACACTAGGACACCTTTACAGCCAGACCTCAATGTTCTCCTCTCTGTCCTTTTCATAATCAGCTTGGGTGTGAGAACAAGGGATGTGCTCACAAGAGACATGTTTGGGGTGGTCTTAGGACAACAAAGTCTGAGTTTAGAAGGGCATTGATAATGAGGAAAAATGTTATAAAGTCAGCCTGATGATGAAGTGCAAGCTACCACACTCTGGGAGGAGAAGTACAAAAAGAGGATTTCCCAGCTGGTCAACAGCATCAGGAGGGACTGAGGGTGCAGAGGGGACAAAAGGCTGAGGGTAAGGACAATATCATGTTTCCTTTCCTGGCTGCATTTCCTCCAGCTATAAAAGCTGCTGTCTATTACCCTGTTGCTCATCATCCCCTCCCACCTCAGGTTTCAGCTTTTTCATACCTGTTTATCCTCAGCCTCACCTGGGCCTGCTGAACTGGTGATCAGGAAAGCCCTGTTATTTGAATTATTGCCTGTAACCTGGACCATTCACCCAGATTGTGTTTGGAGCTATCCCCCGGCAGTTATGCTGCTGACCTGGGAGGGGGAGAGCCTGCAGCTGAGGGGTGGTGATAAGCAGCTGGAGTGGGTGAAAAGAAATAAACTTTTCACCCAGCTCAGCTGCAGGCAGAACAGGATGTGAGACTGCAACCTAAGACATAGGAGATAATTATTCTACTCTGCTTGGCACCGGTGAGGCCTCAGCTGGAATAGAATGTCCAGTTTTGGGTACTGTGCTGTAAAGAAAAATGTAGACAAACTGGACAGAGTCCAGGAGAGAGACATTAGAAATATCAGAGGCATAGAAGGAACAACCTAGGAGGAAATGTTGAAAGGATTGTTTGTTTAGTCTGGGAACAGCAGAGTCTAAAGAAGATCTGTGATAAAAATCTTGCAATATGTTAAAGTTTATTGTAAGGAGGATGGTGATAAATCTTTCCCCATGCTTGCTGAGGGATAGGGAAAGAAGGAACCAGTTTTATTTGCAGGTAATAAAATTTAGGTTTGACATTAGGAAAAACTTTCTAGATAAGGGGGTGATGCAGTAAAGCCAGGCAGGGAGTGCATGGATCTTGTTAAAATTCGGAAGGGTGTTTTGTTTTAATAATGAGCATCGAAAGAATAAAGATGTTTCTTGTTTAAATAACTCTTCTGGGCTAATGCCTGGGACTGGGTTTCCACATGCTGAGAGTCCAACCGTGTGGATGCACTTGCAAGGAATAGCTCTTGGCCTGCAAGCTCCAGGGCAGACATTCTTCATGAGCAGCATATACAAACCCCAGCAGCTTGGGACTGATCTCTTTTTCTACATATTCCTGCAATGCAAACAAGCCATCATGGAATACAAGGATCTGTATAAAATTTTACAAATGCAGGAATAGCCTTTCTCTTACAATCCCATTTCTGGCCCCACTGTATTTCTTCCTTGCAGGTTCATATGCTATATATCTCTAATCCCTTGTTTGCAGATTTGGTATGTGTGCACAGCCAGAGATATATCCCCGATTGCTGTTAATCTTTTGAGTGTTTTTACGTTATACAGCATATGTCCAGGGAAAGTTCTATCTTGTGCTTTAATGATACTCCCTGATCCTCCAGCGACACTCCTGGAAACAGAAAATCACACCATCCTGTTTCCATCCCAGGGAGTTCTCAGGCTGTGAATTGAAAGAATCTCTGAATATTTTCAGAAGTTCAGTCTGATGTGTTTGCAAACCTAGGAAAGAAGTGGAAGGTTGGTCTAGAGGCTGGATGTGGAGGAAGTCAGCACACAAAGGCCCCACACTGCAGTTTTGGACTTGCCTATGACCTCGCAGGGTTCAAAATCAATGGCTAGAGCTGGTCAGAAATTTTTTTTTGAGGCTTACAATAGAACGTGTTTTTCTCATGAGGTAAACTCTACCAGAGAGTAAATACATTTGCTGTTTTAAGGGTGGTGAGGCAGTCAACAGGTCACCCAAAGAAGTTATTGATTCCTGGAACTGTTCATGGCCAGGCTGGATGAGGCTTGGAGTATCTGGAAGGTGTCTCTGCCCCATGGCAGGGGACTTGGAATGAAGTGATCTTTCAGGTACCTCCCAATTTAAACCTTTCTATGATTCTGTGATTCTTACATTAATTGATTTGGATTTTAAGTGTAACTTCAGGAATGAGGGTTCTGGATTTTCTGCTGCAGGGTTTTACTTTTTTAGTTTTAGTTTTTAGTTTTAGTTTTTAGTTGCAAAATCTATCAGATGTCTTTTACTTTAAATTCCCAGTATATGTGCTTAACTTTCATTGCACCTTGAGGTGATTTATCTGTGAATGAACTCTAATCAAGAGACCTGAAGTCATGTGGGATGCTTCTAATATTTTGAAGATAAGTAATATTAAGCCTAAGTCACATTTAAAGAGGATATTAATTGAAGTAGTAGAGCAGGACAAATCAGTAAAACAGAACAGCCAGTCAAACTGGGTTATAGTTGCTTTGCTTTCCACAAAAGCACGAAGTACCCATGGGGTATTAATTACCATATTAATTAATATTTTTTACAGTTCTTTGCAGAAGATAGGTGTCTACAGCATGTGTTGTGCAGAACCGAGAAGTGGTCAATCTTGCCTATTAAAATAAACTAGGAAAGGAAACAGATGTCAGGAACCTTCTCTCCTGGGGGGTTGCTGGTTCACAGGAGGGCTCCTGGAGATGGAGCCTGCAGCTCCATGATGAGCCTTCCCGCCCCTAACTCTTGGCAGTTCTGCAGGGAATTAGGATAGCTCTGTGCTCCCAGATCTTCCTGTCATAGCTGTGGCATCATGAAAGGTTTACTGGGATAGAATGAGAAGACAGGAAGGGGTTGGAGGGAGGAGAGGGAGGACTCATCATCCTTGATGTAGATATTGAACAGCTGGACTTCAAAGACTGCATTAGTCACCCCAGGCTCCACGTACAGTCAGTGGAGAGGAAAAGGAGCTCGAGATATTTGTCCCAGGACAGGAAATGCCTGTTTCCCTGCTGCCTATAGGAGACATGTAGGTACCTGGATACTGGTGAAGTTAGCTGAGGTGACCTTGCATGGCCTATTGGTTAGGGCAGTCTCCTGGGAGGAGAGATCCTGAGCTCTGGCCTCTGCTTCAGGGACTTCTGATGGAGTTTATGCAGATTACAGGTCACCCGGACACAAGCATTAGAGAATTCAGTGTCACTTCTTCCTCCAGCCAAGGAGACTGCATTATCCCAGGGACTGAGTGCATTATCTCAGGGACTGAGGTATGCTGAGGAAAGTGGGAGATGCATGTTTGAATGTTCTTTTACAGAAGAAGGAACTTGGTCCATGTGCTGCTTTCAGGAGAGTGCTTTGACCATTAAGCAACTGAAAGTGGGAACCACGTCCTGTACAGCCCCTGCTCTGCGAGGCAGCAGCAGCTGCTGTTACCTTCTGGGAGGAGGAAGACCTGCCAGGAGGTCTTGCCATGACCCAGCAGCCTGGACAGACTGGTTGTTTCAGAGGATTTAGGCTGAAGAGCAATTTCAGAGCCCTGATGGACTTGGAAGTGAGCTGGGTGTTGAACTTTCAGGCTTGTCAGGCCTGAGGCTCTACCTAGGGAGGAGCACGAGATGTCACAGTTAAAAAGATTCACTCTTCGCTGTCCACACCTGACATCTGGGCAGAGCAAACCTGAATCTCTCACAGGGGCATCAAACCCAGCTCCTGTTGGCTTCCCCTGGGTTTCTGGCAGTCCTTGGATGATCCATGGTGGATCACAGGGGTGAGGCACCAGCTGAAGGGCTCTGGATGACAGTTGCTCCAGGGCACTGCTGGTTTTCCCAAGCCTTGCAGCACACCCCAGTAAAAGCCTTGCAGGCAGAAGGCTGTGCTGCAGACCAGTGGGAGGGAGAGCAGGAGGAGGAACGACACAACACATTACAGCCAGGAAAAATGATTCTGCATCAGGGATTATGTAACTTTTGACATGTCCTACATATCACGATGCAGTACCAGGGAGCTCACACTGTGCCCTGCCACGTTAGCAGGGTTCACTTTAGACAGTCACTGTTAAATGACATTCCTGTCCTGTCAGAGCTTCTCCAATTTCATGTCTTTTGGGGCAGCTCCTCAGATGCCACATGCTGCGTGGCACCAGGCTGGAGCTGCATGCTGCACGTGCCTGTGCCCAGCCAGTGCCAGGGGAAGCTGCTCTTATCTCCTGCTTCAGCTCCCTGCAGATGGACAGAGGCTTATGGAAGAGCCCTTCACCCCACTGCAGGCCAGCACCCATTAGGACGTGGTTTGCGTTTAACTGCTCCTCAGGAGCAGGAATCCTCGCTTGGGAAGCAAAATCCTTTGGCACTGTTACCAGACCAAACCCATCCCTGCTGGCTTTATGGCCTCTGATGGCTTTTCCACATTTCACATGGGACTGAGCTCTCAAATGCATTTTACAAACTTGACCAACTCCCTCCAATGCTGGACTTCGTTTTCCCATTGATATTTTGCTTATTCCAAATGAACTCCACACCTTGAATTTTTTTTTTTTTATTAGTTTTTTTTCTTTCAACAGAGAGAAAATGGGCAAGTAAAAGTGCATCACATGTACAGTCTGGGAACTGCACAGAGGCAGCCACGCAGCCATTGCAGGGGTTTGGCACCTCACTCAGGAATGAGCACATGCAGGTAGAATGTTATTCCACTGCTCCTGCTGAGCACTCCGCCATTCAGTCTCTGCTGAATCCCAAAGTCAAGCAAAAAGCAGCTGGTTAAGGTGGAATTTGAAAATCAGTCATAAGATAAACAGGTTGCAACATTAAGCACTCTCCAAGGGAAAAGCAGTGTGCAGCATATGTTCTTACTTTGGAAGATATTTAAAAAAAACCCAACAACTTTAATGGACTCTTCACTGGCTTATGCTAGTGGAGCTGTTAATTAATTAAATAACTATATGTGAATGGCATCCATTGGGAAAGAGCCTCACAGCTTCCAGATGCCAGTTATTGGCCCCATTATGGGCCTAAAACTATTACAGTAAATCATTACATGCTCCAAGATGAACTGGCACACAATTGCTATGAGGAAGGATGGAGCTATTCTCACTTGTGCCATTTTGTGCCAGTTTTTATCTAGTGAGATTAATTAGTACTTTTAGAAGTGCAAGTCAGAGCTATAAAATATTAAAGCATATTCCATCAATGGAGTGGAGACCTGCTTAAGCAGGGCTTTTAAAACTTTTGGATATTCATGGGTAGATCAGAGTTGGAAGAGATAATGAACAACATCTGATTTTGATTTTTTTTTTTTTTAAAGAAAGGTCAGATTTATAGCTAGTGGGACTGCATGAAACCTCCTTTGTGTGTTATGGGAATACTCAGAGGAGGACATTAAAGTTTATCACTGAAGTTCAGGTGCCAGGTAAGCAAACAGTTTCTCAGGCCAAAACCAATCATTTAAGGCAGTTATTCCAAATATACTCAAATCAACCAGAAAGTATTAAATAACCTTTTAGCCTGCATCCCCTGCTGGGAGGGGAACATTTTCTGACATTGGATGGCAGCCTAGAATCTATGACCTGGCCTAGAAATGGCCTTTTTTTTTCTTCTTTTTTTAATTAATAAGCTATAAATTTTCACCCCAAATGACCACTATGGACCTTTCTGTCTTTTTAGGCTGTGAGAGGGAAAACCACTGAGTTACCTACATCATTGCTTGCCCAGACAGAGCATCCTTTGAAAATCCTCTTGCCTGCTCTGTCTGTTTTGAAGCCCAAAAGCTGAGTACTGAAGAGGCACTCCAGGGACTGTTTATACAGTTTACCCAATAATTAGTTCTTAGAGACATTAATTCATGGATAGACACTTCCTCTGAGAAATTATTCCACAGCTGAAATTCCTCCCACAGCTGGACGAGCCAGGCTGAGCACATGGGGCTGGAGATTTTGCAGTCCATCAGCCAGAGCTGGGGAGGAGCAGTGCTGAGGGATCTACTGCTGACACTGTCCTCTTGCTCCAAGCCCCGCTCTGAACCACGTGCGAAATCTCTTGCCTGAACCTGAGTTCAAGTAGGGTTCAAGTGGGGCCAGAGAGGCCAAGGGGGCTACAAGGAGCCACTTTTCCTGGTGCTGGTAACCAGCCCTCCCACGCAGCCCTTCCAGGGCAAGCTGAGAGATGCCAGCACTGATAGGCCTCTCCTGCTTAACACAACAACCTGTTTGTCCAGAAGGACAGACAGGATCTCCCCCAGCTCAGTGGGAAAGTGTCCCAGACTGTTCCGGAACAAAGAACCTCCACATGCCCCCGGGACACAAATCAGGGGTGGCAGTGGGGCTGTGGGTGAAATGCTCTGCTGCTCAGCCACATCACATCCAGGTCAGCCTGGCTTGGAGGACAACATCCCTTCCCTACACCACGCTGTATACGACACAGGGTAGACCACGTGTCCAAAGCTGTTCACCATGGGTAGAAAAATCAGGTATTTGTTGGGTGGGAGAATTCACAAGAGAATGGATGTCTCAGGAAAACCAACATCATCTCACTGCTTCTCCTAAAGCAAAGGTAAGGCCACATTCACACAAATCCTACAGGGAAGTGGAACTTACTGTACAAGAAAAGCATGAGCGAGGGTTTGCTGACTAACCCCTCGTTAAAGGAAACAAATTGATTTATTATATGAGCATGACAAATTGAGGCACCGGTCTTGCAAGTTGGGCTGTGTGAGCAGCTCCCCATGTCCACGTGGCTCTGATACAGCCCAGTAAGGCTGACAACTGGGAGTTGTAGTTGCCAAACCGGGAATATTGCTGGCTCGATCACAAAAGGTTGGAAAGTTTGTGGTTATACTTTTCTGACGCGCCTGAGATTTGGGTGGGAGCCATGGGAGCTACAGCTCCTCTGCTGAGGCAAAAGGATAGACAGCTGCTTTTTCAGCCCTCCCCAGCATGTGTGCTGGTAAGAAAGCACAGCCTTTTCTGTTTTTAAATGAAAACAAATTGCTTTTAGGACCTTGGATCTGAAGAGGAGAGTGTCATCCTATGTCCAACACAAACAAAAAACTGAGCTGAGCCAAGACCAGCCCAGTGCTTGTCTCCCATTCTCTGGCTGTAAACACAAGAGACTCCTTTTGGCTTGTGTGAGAGTGGGAGGGAACACAATCACCAAGCAAAAAATGTTGCTTCTACTAGATAGTTTAACGTCATGTAGGCAGGAGTTGTGCTTTTCTACTGTGCACACTTTTCTACTCCATGGAGTCTTTGACTGGCCTGTCCTTGTAGTAGAGGAAAATAAACTGAGATAAAATGCAGCTACTTTTTTTCTGCAACACAGATTATTCCACTTTATTGGACTTTTTCCTGAGTGGAACATAAATACCAAAAATACCAGTGCGGTCCTAAGCCATCAAAACAATGACTGATGTGTTTGGTGGGAAAGGGCTCCAAGTCACTGGGGCATGGGGAGTACAGGAGACTGGGGACAGATGTTTAGATCATGGATTTTGATCCAGAACAAGGTGGAAGTAATTGCCAGTCACAGGCTGGGAACAGAACAGTCCCGTGTACAGTGAGCCCATAGATACCTCTACAGGCCTTGGAATCACATGAGACAACAGCCATGGTCAGCATGGCCTGATGTCCTTCTCCAGCCAGCACCACCTGGCTCTGCCTGTGCATGTGCTTTCCTAGCCACCACAGTAATTTTTTCATGCCCCATGTTCTGAGTAACTTGGGAAAGACACAGGAAAAAGGAAGAGAATCATATATAATGACTGTGGAGTTAATGGTGGATTTCAAGTTTCTAGGTGGAGGAATAATGGATTAGTGTTGGAAGTCTGTTCAGTTACATATGTTCTGGCAGATGCAGCTGGAGGAAACCTTAAGGTACAGACGAAAAGTCCATTTTCACTTTGTAAAGATATATGCACACCCTTAACTTTAAAGGTATAAATTTTCCCGTTGACTTCCCTGGAACTATTCATGCATTAAACATATGCATGAGCCTTTCTAGAAATAGGGAATATAAATGAGGCTACCAAAATAGTTAACCAGAAATACTTTCTGTATAATGGAATAGAAAAATTTACAAGGGGTGTGCACATAGGAGCTCTTAGGAACAGATAAACGTAGGCCACACTGTTAAAGGACAGCATCACTGCTTGTGTATGAGAGGGTGTTTTCAGCTACCTACAGAGCAGACTGGAGTGCAGTTTGCTTTCGTTACGTTAATTAAGCAATTTACTGGAATTTAGCATGTGGCAGATTGGCAGGAGGCAAGTTTAACTTGGGTTATGTAGCTGAGATCCTTTCATTGCGTTGACAACCTCGAGTCCTGCCAACAGAGCAGCACACTCAGTGCATTTCTGCTGGTGGCTTCTGTGCTAAGTCCAACTTCAACAATTCCACTGGAGCCTGACAAAGAAAATGGATAAAAATGAACAGAATCTACATTACTTGAGGAGTCTGTTGTGGGCAAGATATCCTGAGTCTGTTCATAAGTAGTGAATTTTCATTCAAGCAGAAGCTTACCTGGGCTAGCAAGAACTGTTAACCTGTAATTAATTTTTAATATTCACATGAAAAATTTTTTTATTCTTATTGTCTGTAGTTATTTATTCACATTGTTTTTATTGATAGGTTTCTTGTCTAGGTTATGCTGTAGTCATTAGCATTTAAATTTATAGATTGTTCTGGAGTTACCGTGGCCTGTTTGGGAATGTCAACTATCCAAACTTCCAGCAAGTGTACAAAATTGAAACTTGAACTGGTGGTTGGAGAACATGAACCCAGCCTACAGCACAATCAAAACCATTAGAGGCCAAAGGCCACTAGTTTGGCAAAGCTGCCCTATACTCAAACCTTTTGGATCTGTGTTTGTTAAAACACCTTACACCAGACCTTTAAGCTTTGCTGTTTCATGGCAGAAGCCTGGGCAAGTCACATCCTCAACCATCTTCTGTTTCCTTTTATGAATTAAAAATGAGTACTCAAACAAAACCATCAACTGAAAGTCTGCAAAAAGCAATTCCTTATTCAGGGGTACTTAAGGCTTTTACAGAGTTTCACAGGATTGGGGAGGTTTGGGTCTTTGTATCAAGACTACACTCTGACCTCTCTTTTCTTCTGTATTCAAAACCTAATGTCACTCTGCCCAGGATTATCTGGATCTGCTTTTCAGTATCAAGACCAATTAAGTGGTGAGAAGGAAAGCTGTGGGGAAACAAGGCAAATCCAAAATGAGATGAGGCTTCAGTCTCTACTCCAGTCTTCACTGTATTTATTCTGGTTTCCAGTAGGCTTCTTTTGGCAAAGAGAGATTTACTGCTTGAGCTTTGGCACAGTGTTTCAGACAGGGAGGAGAGCTGGGACAGTGAGCTGGAGACCACAGTATAAGAAAATGTACCTCACATTCAGTTTTCATTAAACAAAAGGATTTCTCCATTGCCTTTGAATGTCCTCTTTTGTGTCATGATGACTTTGCAAGATGAAATGCCTTCCATCCTATCTGTGTATTGCTGTTGTTCACAAGAATCCTGGAGGAAGCTAACTATATGTTTTAGTCTGTGTATGAATTAGCATTTTTGTTTTAGTACATCCTACCCCATAATTATACTGAATTGGTTTTGGAGAGTCTGAAAGCCTACCTGCTTCCCAAATATAATGGTTTTGGCTTCAAATAAATGACAGAACAACAGTGACACTGAAATAATCCAGAATGGAGAGCAGCCAAGACCAATTTTACATATTGAGAATTCAGCAGGTTTTGAAATTTTGCACTGATATTTTATGATTTCTTATCCTAAGAGGAAGCACTTTTGTTTGTGTCACCTTTATTTTCCTACAAACTAAACATTGCTCTAGGAGAAAACAGGTTGTAGGATCAAAAGATCTAGAAAACCAGCCTTGTTATTCTGTGTCTGCGTTTTTATCATCTTCAGACTCTAATTCAACTGTGCTGTACATGTAAAAGTGCAAATTCAGAAGGAATAGTTCAGAATTTTCTTCATACCCAGTGAGTTAATTTAAACATCTGTCAGCAGCGCCACCTGCTCTGTGTTCTAGCACTCCCTCCTACTTTTCCCATTGTCCATGGTATCTGATCAATCTATGAGTGGAGCAACAGTGTGCTGAGGAATGCACAGGCCAGACTGGAGTATGGTTTTAGTTCAAAAAATAAACCCAGAGAATGTCCTTTTCTTGCCTTTGGGATAGGATACCACACACACTCTGTCTTACCAGAAAAGGAAGTATTGGGAAATTTTGTTTCCTAGAAGAGCTATTAGAAGCAGCAATAAAACCTAAACCAACACAAAAAGAAAAGCCTGATTTGTAACTTTGACACTCTTATGCTGCTGTTTCTCCTTACTATCTGGTTCATAGCACAGCCATGAGGGTGGGTAAAGTGTCACCAAGACTGGTGGATGCAACCTCTGTCCTTCATTCAGAGTAGGAAAACCACTTGAGGTTTTTAACAAAACAGAAGTGACTTTGTCACAAAACACAGGCATGAGATCCCACCAGAGCAGAGCCATGAGCAGAGCTATGGGATTTGATCAGAATGAGAGACAGGGTTTTCCTTTAGTGGTGTCTGTACTCTGTGACAGTGGTTCAGAGTCACTGCCACTACATGTGAGGATTGTGTGCCTCTAGAGAGGAGCAGAGCTGGCTCTCCTTGTGCTAGGAGGGATGCCAGGAGCAGTGCCCTGGTTCAGGAGCTGTGCTGCACCTGCCAGCAGGTACCCCCAGGTGAGTCCCCTTCAGGCTGTGCTGCGGTGCTCGGTCACAGGGGTGAATTACTGACATCAGTGTGAGTTGATCTGCAACCAGCAAAGACCTGAGAATGTCAGAAATTCCCGTTTCCACCACTGAGAAAGGCTAATTTGCTAGCGTGGCATGGTGAAAATCAGGCATGTTAGGATTTCCCTTCTGAGTCCAGGGTGGGTCTCATTGAATCCTCTGCCATGCTGGGAGATGGAACCTTTCCCGAGCATTTAGCAGCCAGCAGTGGATCACGGACACTCTCTGGCAGGCACCAGGCAGTTGAGCCCTGCCTGCCTCCAGCTAGCACTGACTGCTCCTTGATTTAACCACACCTGTGGGAGCAAAGGAAAGAGCTCAGCCAGTTGTTAGGATACTTAGGGAATCCCACAGGACATTTCCACAGAATTGACAACTGTGCTAGTAAGTACTTTTTTGTGTCTGCTTGAGGGACTGAAATGTCTTAGTTATTATCTGCAGCAGGGACTTCAGGCTTAATAGGCTCAGAGTTCTTGTGCAGGCCATACAATCAATGGGAAGGGGCATGTAGTGTCAGCCTGCAAGATTTGTTGTGAACAGCATTGCAGAATAATCATATTTGGAATGCCTCCATGGATTTTAAAGATGGTGAGCCCTTTCCTTTAACTGCGTGGGCTATTCAAATTCCTGCCTCCACTAGCTTCTGTAACTGCATTGCCTATGCAACTGGTCTATAGCATTACTTAGGGGATTCATAAATTTTTTTTAAAGCATCATTTTTTTCTGTTGGGTGAAAATACAAGCACCTGTATAATTTTACAAAATATGATTTTATTGTCAGAAAAGTGCCACTGATGCGTATGGTAATTGAAATGCAAGCAGTGGCAGCAGTACCACTGCAGAGCCACTAAGTTAAGGCATTAAAATAAAGGATGAGGGAAAATTTGCCATGACCTTGTAAGTGAATGCTTTTCATCATGGGCAAGATTGCTTAGCAGCCATGGGGACAGGGTGGCCTCCCACCAGCTTCCTGCTTCCAGAAGGGGTTGAATGGTGTCCCATCTCCAGCTGTGACAGGAGCTTCCAGTGGCAGTATGTCCACCAGGACATGTTCACAGGAATTCAGAGGAGCAGAACAGCAGCTCTGGTGGTGTCTCCTCTCCAGCCAGATGTTCCTCTTCATGATGGCTGCAGGCTGCTCCTGCAAGCCCCTGACCTTTTGAGTGTGCTGGTTTTCGCTAAGCCATTCTTTGCTACTATGGGCATTTTTCTATGGGCTCTGGAGAGAAATGGAGCCCTTTGCCTGCCAACTTTTGATGACCAAATAGTTCTCCTGTTTCCTGTACTTCAGCAAAATCTTGAGGAGTTTACCAAACAGCCTCCCCTCTTAACTCCTTCCCCTCTCACTTCCCTCCTCACAGAGATATTGGGATGGAGACAGAACTGTCAGTGATGGAACCTGAGATGTGCCTCAGATATGGCACTGCCCACCACAGCATGGTCTTCTCCCTCAGGAGTGTGAGAGTGTGCAGATATTCTAAATCAAAATTCCTTTTCATCCCTTGACAGGAGATGTAGAGTCCATTCTTTGACCTTTGCCAAGCCACCTTTGAGACCTTAACTTCTGTCTGCCACTGCAGGAACCTCACAGCCTTGGCTGGCCTGTTTTCGGAGCAATGGCCTAAAATCTTCTTATCCTTCTTATATTCAAGATTTCCTCTCTTTCCTATCTCCCCCACAGCTAGGAGGTCTTTAGCACAGCCCAGCGAGACGTATGAGAAAGAAACCTGGCAAAAGGTTTAAATTAACTCTAGTGGTTGTGCCAACTCCTGTAGAACGAGAGTGCCAAGATCCAAACATGGCTGTTCACCAGCATTTGGCAAGGCGGTGACATCTTGTCACTGCTATCCTGGAGCACTGAGGCCCACACAGGTACAACGACCAGCTGGCTGGGGCACGATGCAAAGCAGGGCGGGAAAGCAGAGGGAAGAGTGCCAGACTTTTCCCAAAAGAAGTCACAGCCCTGTTTCTTCAAAATCATCTACGCAAATGTGACATTACTCCTGATTGCCAACAGAATCAAGCCTCCACAGCTACTTTCCAGTTACACTCATGTGTCACATGGGTTCAGGCTTCCCTATCTGGGTAGCCCAGTCTGTGCAAGTAATAAAGAGTGTACATAAACCCTCAGCAAAGGACAGAACAACTCACTTTCAGTGAAGCTTGCTCCTGCCACAGAAAGCTGCAAGAGTGCTCTGGAGCTAAGTGCTGACTGTTGGGAAGGTGCCTAGAGCTGGAGGGAAAAAAACCCCAGCATGAAACAGGAAGCCTGTTTTTACATTTAATTCCTCCTGGGTCTAGAGCAGTAGAGTTTTATATTTTCATTATAAATAAGCTATAAAGCATCTACATAGTGGAATCCATATTCCCAGGTGGGAACAACCTACAGTGAACCTACAGGTCCACTCTAGTCAGCCTTGAATGTATTACCATGCTAGGCAGGTCTGTGAACAGTTCATGGGCCCTTTTGTCACACTCCACGTTATTCATAGCCCAGTGCCACTCTGCTGTCTTCTCTCACACACGTGGATGGCCAGGCCTTTGATTTCAGAGACTGCTGCAGGGCATCAGTTCTCCATCCAGATCATGCATATGGATTGTAATCATGCTCCTGTACCTGTCTGAAAATTTTTGCCATTGTCAAAGTCTTCCGAGCCCTTCCAGTTCCTCCCCTTCTTTAGGAAATGCAGGGGTCCTGTGCTACTCTGTTGTTGTTGGACACATGGCACCTGTCTGCAGCTTTTACACACGTGAGAATTCGCCGCAGCTTTCTACATCAGCTGGAGTTTGGTGCTGTGGCACAGCTTTATCCTGAGGTGTGTGTAAAGTTTGGCATCGGGCTTGATGATGGCAAAATTATATTGCCCATCACGCCAGCATGGTAATGCATATAAAAAGTACATTTGAATAAAGAGGTTCAAGAGACATTTTATTAGAGCAGCCACAGAAAAGAAAGAAGTCATGTTCCTCTTCAGATACAGTCCAAGGCTTCTATACAGCTGCCATCAAATTGGTATTTCTTTGTCCATTACTATCCAGAAAAAATACAACTCCAGGTATGTTTCCAAGGGGGAACATTCATCTTCTGCCATTTCCAGACTCCAGGGAAAATTAAGTTTCTGAGATTAGTTATACAAGAAAAAGGAAACTTGAATTTTATGTGCAAGTGAAAACTTAAACCAAGCAAACTATTATTTGTATTTTATTTGCTGTATAAAAAGTCTAGGAATACAAAGAACTTTTAACTGAATATAAAACTTGACATTTTCTTTCCAGGTGTCCATAGAAATACTAGTTTAGTTAGAAATAAATATAAAACCTGCAAAATACCTTAATTTGGTTTTGCCAAGAAGCCCTTTCGTTATGAAAAGGATGGGGGAAAGGGTGAACTTGTTTCTCTTTATTTCAAGCTTGCTGCTTTAATTCCATGTTGCATATGAAACAACAAACAAAATTCTAAGGAATGTAAAAAGTTCCTGTGCCTACAAAAGCCTTAATAATACCACCCTGAGCTGAAGAACAATGGCACTGACATGAAAGGATTTTCATTTCTAAGAAATACCTGCCTAAATCAGAGTTCAGGAATACATGTATTCCATTCTCCTCTGCAGGGCTGATTTAGCACAGACCTACTAAACCGAAATGTGCTTCCTCCCTGGAAGACTGAGCTGCAGCAGCTCAGGGCACCCCAGGTGAGACAGTGGGCTGGAGACAGGGTGGTACCTCAGGTCTAGGTGAAAGAGGAGGATCTGCATTAAACAGAGTATTCCAGGTACAATGCTACATTTCATACACTGTTCCTGGCTCACAAGGATGGAATGCAGTCTCCACTAACTACAATCGGTACAAAGTTTTGAGAAAATTCTCCATTTAAAAAATGGCAAACCCCATGTTTAATACCCACAGAGCAGTAAGGTACAAACAAAACTGCTGCTTCCCAGGTTCTTTATCACTACATCTTTCTGAGACTTGTCTCCTAAAGGTTCATTTTTCCAAATGGCATAATTTTGGCAAAGGATGAGGTCAGTGAACTCCTGGATTACGTACTGCCTATCTCTCCTGCAGCATTACAGGGATATAGATGTTCAGCACCTCAGAAATTCAGGCTTGCTATACAGCTAAAACAAATGTGCAGAGCATGAATATTACAATTACCAGAGAATTAAAAAAATCTGTCTGCATTCAAAGTAAAAATAAAACTGGGAAATTTCAAAATTTCCTGAGGTGCTCTTTTTGATCGACTAGAACATTGGCTTCATTTCAGTTTAGGCATTTCTTTTATAGAACAATGCAAAATACAAATGGCATTGTGAATAATATAAAAGCTTTTTTCCCAGATGGGAATGCCAGAGCATATCCATTGTTTTTTTTTTCTCAAGCATATTCTTTAGCAAGTATGATTTTATGAAGAAGTTAATCATCAGTGGAGCTGTATTCTCCAATGGAAAGGGGAACTGTTTGTTTTTTTGATTTTTTCCTAGTAGAAATTACAGTCCTAGAATTTTCAGATTTTGAAATTCTCCAGTTCTACTTGAAATTTCCCGTTCTTTTTTACAAAAAAATCAATAATGCCCTTTATCATAATTCATAGTGGAATTGTCTATTCATGGTAAACTTGGGTCCACTCTAGGCTGAATGGTTGTTGTATATCTTTTCATGGATTTGTGTACTTAAGCAGGTTTTGAAATAAAATACATATTGGTGCTGATGGATGAGAAAGCACAAATGAAGTGACACTCTATAAAATCATCAGCTCTGGGGAGATGTCTAAAAGGCAAAGTTTGCTCGTGTGTCAGAGTAAAAGAAATGATGGTGTGAAGAAGTGATCAGATGGAAGGTTTAAAATCAGAAGGGAAAAAAAGAAGTTTTCCCACAGAAAGAATAATTAAACTGAACTCATTGTGAACAGACACAGTGGAACACAAGAGGGTAACTGAACTATACACAGCTGGGATTCCAGACATACATTCAGCTTGAAAAAGCTGCTTCAGAAGTCAGGAAATTCAAAGGTAAGTGTCTCACAACAGAATTTTTTAGGCATCTTCCTCAAAAAGATACTGAGCTAGATACTTCTTCTTAATATGCATTTTTGTTAATAATCTCTTCAATCTAAACTATAAAACGTGCTGTGCAACATGACTGAACAAACATCACTGTGAGAAGTATTTCCCCCTTGTTTGAATAATTTGAATTTGTAAGCTAATGTAAGTTTTTGTATTAAATAATGTACTGTGTGCAATTTTCTTTCGTGTAAAGCACTTTGAAGCTTTCAAAGGGCACTCTAGGTTCATAAATAATGTGGTGTTCTTTGCCAGAACTGTAGGGCATTTCTCATAAGTTCTCAATCTTCTTTGCCAGAATTGCAACATGTTACATGCCAAATCCTGCACACAAATGTTCTGCATGTGGCAAATATATGTTGGTAAAGACCAGAGGCATGGCATTCCTGGATTTCTTAGAGACAGTGGGGAGGGGAAAGAAATGGGAAGGAATAATGAGTGAGGGCAGAGAAAAAACTCTGTGTGGTCATTTAAAAAAATTATAAACAAAAAAACAACCTCTAGTCCCAAAACAACCCATAACTTGTGCATAATTATTTTCAAAAATTAAACTGTTTGCTGCATACAGCACAAACTCACAGATACCCAGAGCTGGGTCTTTACTTCTCCTTCATTTCTGGAAATCAGGCCCCCATTGCTTTAATAGCTGAAGATTCTTCAATGCCAGGCGTTTGTAAGTGTCAGAACACCTGCAATCCCTGCTCCTCTGAGCACTCGCTAACATAAATGGAGAGGTTGAGAGCCAGGAGAAGCTGCACAGTCAGGATCACCACTATTTAATAAGCTGTGAAAATGAATCCTTGCCTTCAGGCAAAATTGGCATTTTTTATGCCCAAAGCTACAGGGAATAAACCAAGGCCAATGTTCATAAAGAGTGAACTCTGGCTTCTTTGCAACCTCTGCCACGGACAAGCTACTTTTGGAGCTTGGAAGAGAAGGAGTGTAAAGCAGCAAGACCCAGAAATTCTAACAGGCATTTGGCCACATAGGTTAGATTGCTGAAGGTTACCAGAACTTTAATGTGTCTTTGGTTACCATTTTCCTGATTAAGCACAAACAAATAATGTCGACATTCCTCTATAGTTTGGACTGATTTGATGAAGTGATTCAAAAATTTTACCATTCCCTGCCCTTCACTTTCATTTAAGAAAATGGTGACAAAAATTATTAATCACCCAGCAACAACCAGCTAGTCAAAAAGTTACTAAAAGCTACTTAGAACTAATCAGGCCTTAAGCACTGGGATTTGATAAACATTTACAAAATAAACCGATGTTAAAACTGAACTCCACATTCCGCAACACTAAATGGACGTTTTACTATCTGGTTTCTTTTGAGGTGGCAAGAAACTACAGTAAAACCTTTGCTGTTGCCAGAATTACACTGCTTAGAGAAAAATATCCTGTGGGTTACCATTTGCTGCCATGATTTACAGAGATATGGTCTGTAGTCTGTATCAGTTTCATGTGGAAGTTTTAAAGGTAAGAAGCTTTCTGCAGAGTTTGCAGATTTCTGCATCAGTGTCTGTGTTGTTGCAAAGAGGATCAGGTGGTGCTGTGTCACAAGCTTTTCAAGGAAGTTAGCACATTTCTTCAGGTTCATCTCCTGCAAGGTGAGACTCTCCCCTCCATTGCTTCTGTCTATCCAATAAAAAGCTGATAAACTGTCTAAAAGTAAAACACAGAGCGAGGGGTGAGCACAGAACAGGTTTTCTAAAGAGTAAAGAGTGAGGAGTAACTGAGTGCTACTACTGCAGCTCACAAGGAAAAGCCTTCCCAGGCACCCCTTTATCATTTCTTCAGTCCCTTGCACCAGTCTGTTCTCAAGAATGGTGACCAGCCGGAGCATATCGAAATGGTAATCTGTGTCAACAAACATGACTTCTACTTCCAGTCCTCCTTCTGCTTTGGGAATGATGCAGCGGGCGATAAGGTGATAAAGCATTTCTGTTTTTCCCGTCCCTTCTGGGCCGTGGAATTCAATAACATCTCCTGTTCAAAAATAAAGCAGCATGTTGTCAGGTAAGAGCACTTAGAGCCCAGAGTTGGTTTCCAGTGTTTTCTGAACCAATATTCACTATTCCACAAATTGGGAAATGCATTTTATTTGACATTCATAAAACTGTTTAAATTCTGGTTAGCATATACCGAAAGGTATTTCAGTTTTCAAGAAAGACCTCTAAAATGAAGTTAATCAACTGTGAACAAAGGTTGAAAACTTCTGCCAGCATCATCTAGGAGACTTCCATTAATGAAAGGTTGGCAACTGGATTTCATCTGTATCATTATAGGCAGATGAAGGCAGAAGAGGAAGCTGCTACACGAAAGTGGCTAAGAAACCATCTATACTATGTACACACAATTAAGAAATAATAAAGTAGAGGACAAAACAAAACAAAAAATCTGACATTTTAGAGGTCATTTGACATATATGTCACATGATGCATGCCACAAGACTCCTGCAGGAATCTGTGACTGGTGAAGAGCACACCAGTAAGTTTATTTGGCACTTATATTCTACTGTGCTGGTAATAATGTGAAACTGCTTCTTTTGACGAGGGAGATTCAGGGACTCCTTCAACTCCAGGCAATGCCTCTGTCTGAGCAAAGGATCTCTGTTCATAAAAGGATTCAGCCTAATTACCTCATCCATGTGGGTCATAAAATACATATCATAAAAATTTAAAATGTTAATTAAAAACAGCATTACGCTTCGTTAGAAAACCAGTTCTTTTGTTGGATGTGAATGCAAGATACTATAAAGCCTTATCCAAGGTCTTCTGATGTCTTGTATCAGAAGAAGACTCTAGAAAAAGTTAATTTATTAGCTGCTCTTTATAAATTTCTAATTTTGGAAACTGGATTATTTATGACATTTTGGATTTTATAGGCAGAAGGGTTAACTACATGCAGTAAAGAAAATCACACAACTGTAATTGCAGGAAGGTGAGAGATTTCCACGGCCTTGGCAAGTGCAAATGGCCTAACAGCTTTCCATAGGGGGATGTGAGACGAGAGAATTAACTGCAACTTTCCTTAAACATGTTTGTGCCTGCCTGAATTAACAGGGTTTTTCAAGTCACTGCTCAACTTCCAGAGGATGTGTCCTCATTCACAAGTGCCTACAATGTCAAGATGCAGTTTGGGATGAGGGTAGGAGGATGGTAGGGAAGAAACCAAGCTCTTCTGCCTTTGCAAGTGTTAAAAGCAATTTACACCTGATGTGACAAGTCTGTCCATTTCAGTGACACTCAGAAATACCATTTCTATGAGTTTCTGATACTTTTAAATTTATTAAAAAGCTTGATTGCCTCCCAAGCCCTTACTAAGCTGTTCCGAATGGCTCCCACTCTTCTGAGATGAAAGATAACTACAATTCCTGGGACATAAATTTTTATTTTCTCTTCCTGTCCAGAGGTCGCACTGCCCAACTCTGACACTTGCACTCAGTGGCTCTGCTGTCACACAGCCTGTGCCAGAGACATAACCACAGCCTGGCAGGGTGAGATACCAGCTTGAAAGAACTCCTAAAAGCGCTGGGTAGGTCATTCCCTCGTATTTTGTCTCTTGAAATATTTTAGAACAATTGCATAAGGCAGCTCTTGATAAGGAACAAAGTGTATCTTTTGCCACTGGCTGTGGCACAGAACTTCTGCCACCCTGATTGGCATTTCTGAATCCAGACCAGTAACTGAGTGGGGCCGACAGGCAAAAGACTGCTTCACCTGCCTTTACAGCAAAATATGACCTACTGGATTCCAAAATTATTCTGGGAAATAAATGCTTCACTTTTTCCTATCTTCTTCCTGCTAGAAGATATTCTAGCAGGATTTCTGTGTGCTACAGAATGACACTGGATGAGTTGTTGTTTTTTTTTATTGACAGAACTTATAAAACTTATTTAAGTAAAAATTCTAAGTTGAATGACAAAAATCATCCTCAGAGGTTTTTGTGGTGATGGTTTATAAATGCGAACAGCAAGACAGCCCAGCACCCCTCAAAGTTTGTTCAACATTGCTGAAAGAGATAGACAGCTTCCTTGTAGCTTGACCAAGACACTTGAGTTACTCTGAAATCAGTAACAGCTTGGACTGCAAGAAAACCTCAAGAGAGCTGGGTATTTCTGTGCCTTCCTGATTATCCAAGAGGCTGCCCATAAGAAGAACGGGTGCAAAACAGGAGACATTTATAGCAACATCTATAAATGTAGGGTTTCATTGAATTAGCAACCAGGCTGTTACAGTAAGATAAGAGGGGAAATTCACTTCTCTGGATCAGAGAGGACAAACCATGACACAGCAAAGGAGGAAGCGAGGCCAGCAACATTTTCAAGAAGCCTCTGACACGCTGACACAGTCACAGAAGAAACTGAGTAATCAGGACTAGCATCATCCATTAATGTCAAAACAACTTTGAAAGGAGGATTAGTAAAAAGATACTGTCACAGGATGAGAACAGGCTGAGAAGGAGAGCAGGAACAGCACTTTAACATGGAAGAAAGTTAATGGGAAATTTTTCTATTAGAATTGGTGTTGGCAGACATTAAACATATCAGTAGATGAATGTTCCATTAGCTTGGCAAAACATGTAGAAGGCAAACTAATTGAGTTAATAAAGACTTAAGTTTGTGAAGATTTAACAGATGGAGATGGATGAGCTGAGTGATTTCACATGAAATTCAGCACTGGTGAATTCAAGAGTTAGGTTTTAAGGAGTCCCCCAACACACTGCCTGGCTCAGGGTAGCCTGAACTGGCCCATTAAAGAGAACAATAGTCCACTCCTATGAATGGCCATGCAGGTTAAACTAAATGATGCTGAAGAAATGTAAATATTTATGTAAGATTAATATATTTTTAACTGAAACACTGTGCTCAGTCCTGGTCATCCGTTTGGTGTCATGTGTTAAATGCGAAGAGCCTTATTTTTGTCTGTTATCAATCCACCAGCAAATACTAGTTAAACTATTTTCTGACACTGCAGATACAAACAGGCTGTTGGAGCACTCAGCAATAACTTTGTGTGTTTCACATTGTAGGCTACCTTGAACTTCCTGGGCTGGTCATTTACAATACTGTGCAGAAGCTGTCACTAATATTTATACCATTTGTAAGTGAAGTAGAAAGGTCTAATATTTATTCCAAGTTAATGCTGGGTGTCATGCAATTGGTGAACATCAGAGCCTACACTGACACCCACACCTTCATGCCAGTGGCACAGGGGAAATATGACTGGCAGTAGTGGAAGATTATTTAATGCTTATGTCACTTTTGCTCCATTCCAGAAGAGCTTAAATGGTATGTAATTAATGTACTTACGTGCTCTTAAATATGCAAGTCCATCATAACTAGAAGCAGTGGTTAGAGTATCACATTAATACCTATATTATCTATCCCTATTTTACAGTACTCTGACATGCAAGTTATGAACACTTAACTATAATGTAATCTTTGGATAGTTTATTGAAACTTCATATATTTGTTTGGTTTAAATTCCATCAGAAAAAAGAATTATTTAGGTCTTTGCATTGCCTTAATCACAGCATTTTAAATGAAGAGCTGTTCAGTATAGACTTCATGGGTAACAGATTACAGAATTCCACAGTGACACACTGAAAGTCAAGTTCATGACAAATGGAGAGGTAGGCCTTCAACAGGGATTTGAGACTGAATAATGAGAACACACATCAAAATAACACATGGGCTCACATGAATACTGTGGCATTAAAAGAAAAAGCAAAAACGTAATAAAAAGTGAAATCCATTTATATACTTACAAGAGCTGTGCTAATATTTTAGGCAGCTTCATTAATGTCAGCCAAAAAGCATCACCATTACAGGTAATAATTGATACAATTTGTTGGAAGTAGAAGAAAAACACAAGTGCTTCAAAACCTTAATGACTGTTGGCACAGAGAAACCAGTGATTAACTTTAGAAGACTTCCAGCCATCTTAGAACTGAGGTTCTGGAACAGTCTTCAGACAGACATGAACAACATATAAAGCTTAAAGAGCAAAGCAGATAATCTGACATGAAACTATGTAACGGTATGGACTGCAACAAGGGCAGTTAGTGATCCCCAAGAAAACATCTTAAGATCTGTTTGACCAGTACATAACTGAATCTCAATTTGGTTCTCAAATCAATTCAAATCTCAAATATTTGTTTGTTGTGTGTAAAGTTGACTAAGAAATACCAAATATCCAGACTAAAAGATCATTCAATATTTGTGTTTAAAAAAAAATACAGTAATATCTCATCTTCTAAAAAAATTAAGAATTTGAGAGCCTTGTGAAGCATACACCAGTTTCACTCCTGGCCGTTAGTTCTTCTTGTGAGTAACACAGCAGTTCAGAAATTAGACTGTTTAAATATTTTTCTCTGCTCTACTTGCACTGGCTCAGCAGAATTTCTCCATCCTTTATCATTGTTATGTCACATTGGAAACTTTCAGGGCAGGAATCATGTACTGCTAAAGCCCACATGTGTTCTCTACTGCTGCAAAACAATACACAAAGGGTCTCAGAGTGACTGTGTTTAAAGACTAAGCATCACCTCTCACACAATTATCCTGATTATTTTAATAGCTTTTTCTGTTCTTTCTTCTGAATCTTCCGTATTTGTGGGAAATCAAACTGCAGACAAGTGTGCTGCTAACCACTGAAGCCACATACTTGCCCTATAGAATCCTCTCACTCCTACATAAATTCCACAACACTAGTACCTCACCGCTGATCCTTACAGTTTGCCACTCATATGCCTTTTATATATATATTTTAGTCTTCTGTAATCAGAGTTGTCTCTTCCATCGTGAAATTCATGAAATTTCACATACTCTGGAAATTCAGTCTGCCTTCCTGAATAATGTGTTCATTTCTTTTTAGTTCTAATTTCTTTCATTAAAATATCTAACCTTGATCTTAAAATTTCTTGTACTGGTGTCATTGAAAGGTTACCCATTTCTCCCATCTGAAATTCTCGTTCATTCACTGAAGGTCTCTATGAGCCATGTTGATCCTGACATTGTGAACTCATTCAACTAATTAGTACCTATGTCCATAATGGAATTGTTTATGAAGTTCTATCTAAGTATACTTAGGATTTTTCAGGTCAAGACTGGAGGGCTTGATGACTTGGCTTCATTGAAAAACACTGTTTGCTCATGCCCCTTATCCTAACTTACTCAGACAACTCTATATCACTGAACTCTTTGCTATTTATTGAACCTCATGCTCTTTGCAAATTTCTGTAGTTATGACTTTGTTGTCTAGACCAGTGATTAAAAAAAAAACAAACACAGAGGTTTAATGACAGACTCTAGAACAAATTGCTGGAAAACGACTGACACTGACCAATGTGCTTGGTATTTACTCACCTACACCTGTGTTTTGATATGCATAAAGTAGATTTTAAGACCTATTTAATAATGTTTGGAAGGGCGACTTTGCATTATTCCATTTTATATTATTTGCATTGAACTACAACAATTAAAATTCTGATCTAGGGCAAAATAATTTACTTGTATGTTTATCTCTGAGAATACTTTTACATGAACATTTTTCCATAGATGGGATAAAGACACATTTTTACCATGAACAGGAGATCCTTCCTCAGCAAACAGATAAGGTTCAAGATTCTTCAGAGAACTTCTACCCTCAAGTCGTGCAAGCAGCTTTTAAAGACAAGACAAAGAGCAATGCTGTTAACTTAAAAGTAATAGACCTCAGGAAACAAATTTTAAGGATTCTAAGAACTGACAGTTTTCCATCACAGTCCTATTGAAAAATTAGCCTGATTTTAAAGATGTTTTCATAAATATATATGGAAATGTATAGTCTGGACTACAGTAACAGAAGGTCCCAGCCTCACAAACAATGAGCACACAGGTGGCTCAGTGGCAATGGGGACTGGAGATATGAGAAGTTTAAAAAGCAAAGGCTGCTCAGGGACATTGGTGAGATGGATTGCCTCCAGTACACAGCAGTGCTGTGTATTTCATTCCAAAGAGCAAAGGAAAAGAACATCATTTGTAACAATCATCATCTCCAAAAAAACATACAGGCTGAGAGATGAAACTTTCCCTATCATCAATCCCCTAAGCCAGCCTCTCTGGCTGCATTTATAAGTAAAACTATGTGCATTTCACCTGAAAAGTTACATGGGACTCCTCTGGGCTACAATCCTATTATATCATAGTTACTTGTTCAAACAGAGTATGGATTAAGAATGTTCAAAAGTAATTAGTCACCAGTGGCTCTGCAAGAACCTTTCTAAAGCAAGCTTGAATTTGTTAAGCAAGTTCTCCAAAGCCCCTCGTAAAATAAGTCCATTGTAAAATTAATTAGTTCAAAGATCATGGACAGTTTCTCAAATTGAGAGGTATTTGCATAGCAAGTAGACAGGTATTCACAAAACCTGTGTTAGTAGTTCTGGCACAGTGTGTAAAGCAAGAATGAACATTTTCCCTAGTGCTGAACATGTTCCCTGGGAGCTGTTATTCCCTACATGTATTAGTACACATGGGAAAGGACATTATTGGGATGCTCAGTGTCACCAGGGCACCCACCCTGGTGGCAAATACTACATTCTCCAAGACACCCAGCCATCATTTAAAGATCTGGACAAAACAAATCCTGTTCAGTTTTATCCCATCCTCAAGAACAAAAGAACAGTGAGCACACACCTAACAACTACTGCCTTCTCTTGCTTTCCTCCTTGCCACATTCATGAGCAACACTTGCTCTGAATGATCTTAAAAGTTCTTTGAACAGTTGTGTGTGTTTTCCTTTAACAGTAAAATAAAACTCCATTAAATGGTCCTGAATTTACTTCAAGTGGTCACAATGGGAATCTTAAGTGTGACATTTTCATTGACATTTTAAAAGTCCCTTCCATTAACAAAATGTCAATGTGTTTGCCTTGGCCTCTTCATATGTATCCAGGAGAGTTTTCTGACTCGTCCTCTGAAGGGCCAAAAAAACACTCAAATTGACCTTGCTCTGGATCAGCAGATCCTCCCATTACACATCACACATTTGTGCAGCACAGAACACACACGGTGATCTCTTGGGAATCAGCAGGGTTCCATTATCTGGGCAAAGCAAAAATCCAGATGAATGTATGTACATAAGAATGCAGGAATGGAACTTGGGACACATAAACCAGCAGCTCTCCTTGTCAGACCCTACGTGTGCAGTTCTTCTGTGCCTGGCCCTGGCCACCAGCGAGGAGAAGCTGCACCCACTGGGGAGAAGAACCAGGAATCCCTCACCCCTTTGTCTGCAGAGGAAGTTGAGGCAAAGAGGAAAACCACCACAAGGCTGCTGCTTTCTGATGCTCTTCACTTCTTAGCAGAGGAAGCACCGCTGCGACACACAGGGGTAACAGGGGCTTAATGATGGGCACTGCTGGGGCCAGCAGTCACGACTACTGCTGGCATAAACACATTGCTGCATCCTCGTGCTCCTAAATTTGTACATTAACAAATATATCCTCTGCAGTTTATTTTTTTCTGGAACGGTGAGCCCATGTCTCCTCTTAGATTATCAACCCTTTAAGTTTACTGAGAGAGCTCTGGAAACACACAGTAAATTGATCGCTATCGTTTAAATATGAATCTGCCGTTATTTAAATGACAAGTTTATATATTAATTTTAAATAACTACAGGTGCTTTCTCTGAGCACTGCTCATGTAGGTAATTTATGGTAATTTGCTGATGATAGCGCACCTGTGTTTTTATCAAGCTTGTATTTACTTCCGAGTTCTGAAGCAGAATCTCCAAAGGCACTTGCCTCATTAGTGCCATGCTGGGAGCAACAGGGTTCCTGGCAGAAACAGCCAACAATTTTCCTTCAACTCTCACAAAGGTTTGTCCACACTGCAGTAGAAGTGATGGAAGCAAACCTGAGATGAGACACTACACAGGCGTCCCTCACCTCTGCCCACATTACAGACAGGGACAGCGTGGGCTGTTCCAAACAGAGCAAGAGCGACCCTGGCTCAGTTCCAGGGGAGGCATTCCCATTTTGCCTCCCCACATGTTCTTCTGGAAAATGAGAGGGGGAGAAATCTACAGCATGTAAAGGGTAATCTGGAGGGTGGATGTCAGGTGTCCCAAGCTTTGTCACAGACAATGCACAGAACACAGTTGTACGGTACCACTGGAGAAACTTGGGAGTAGGAAAAAGCTTAGAAAAAAATCCCAAGTCAATTTCAAATCCCATAGCAGAGGCTTCAGATTCTATAATCAAAGTGTAGGTGCTCATTTCTTCCTCCATAAGCATCTCCATCTTTTTTTACAAAAAACACCACCCTTTAGCAACCTGCTAGTGATAGCTTCTCACTCCTAGGTGTTCTTTGAAAATGTAATTATGCCAGCAAGTGTAATTATGCACAGATGTGCAGTTCCATGTAGAGAACAAGCTGTACAGCAAAAGTTCAGCAGCAGCTGGGTTAAATGTCATTAATGACAAAGCTGATGGGACTCAAATATTTCAGCTATGCCTTTTATAACTGATCAATATGCATACAGACAGTCCCACTGACTAATGCATGACATGCTTGTACTCTGTTGGTTTCAACAGAGCTGTGCATCAATGGAAGCACACACGTAGGTCTTGTAAGGAATTTCTTCATTAAAATGTTAAAGAAATTCAAATTAAATACTCCAGCCCTGGTAGAAGCTGTGAGCTAACCTAGAGGCTATTTACACATACAAACCTATCTTGAATACCACTCAAAATTTAATTCTCAACCACTGTAACTGCTCTGAGCTTTTGTAAACTTTGGGCATGAAGACATATGCAAGCTATTTATTATTACTCTTATTGTGATATACCAAAGGTGTTTTGCAAGAAGTTCTAATTTGTTGTATTAATTACATTAAATAATAAAAGCACAATACTGCGGTCTGAGAATAACTCAGTAAAATCTGACTTTATGCATGAGACTATTTAAAGAAGTATTATTTTAAATTAAGTGTTTTCTGTTTCAAGTGCTTTTACCACTTTTTGTCTGAACACTGTATTCATACATTGACTTTTCTTAACACATTGGTTGTCAACTCCTCCCTTGTTCCAGGCTGGACATCCATTCATTGCAGGGAGTTGATACCATGTGCATTCCTTGTTGGCACCACTCATGTGGACAAATAAATGCATCTACCCCTTGGACAAAGAGCACAGCTCATGTCCTTAATTCGTGTCTATTTGCCAATAGTGGACATCTGGTACTATTATTTTTTTTACGTGTCAAAAGGGCTTAAAAGCTCAAGTCCCACTAAAAACCACACAGAGATTTAACAATAAATATTATCACACTTTTCTGTTTTATGTGAACTATTCAGCATATTCTGGTACAGTTACACACAAATCTCCAAGCAATTAAGTTGCTGATTGCAAGTGGAAGTTTCTAACAAATAAAACATCCAGAAATGAAAAAACAAAACTAATAAAACAACACAACAAAATCCCAAAACTCAAACCTCTTTTCTCTTACAGAGGAGGAAAGCAATTCCACCTTACACAATGTTTATTTATAGAACCATAAAGTTGGAAGTGCTTAAGATCAAGTCCGAACCTTTAAATGAAACCTTTCTCCTCTCAAACACCTGGGAGGGGAGCGCGAAGGGAATATTTATAACGGAATTATCGAGACACCTGAAACAACCTCCCCCCCTGCTGCAGGACGCCCATGACAGGAGCCCACCCGCATCCCGACACAAAGGCAGAGCAGGGACCCAGGGAATCCCGATCCCTCCTGGATACGCGGAAAATCCATCGGGAAAGCTTCCGCGGCCTTTCGAGGGGCGGAACTCCCTCCGTCACGCACCGCCCCCTCAGGAGGCCCCGCAGGGGCTGCCCCGCGCCCGCCCCGTCGGGGTGAGTGGGAACCTCGGCGCCCCTCTCCTTCCCCAGCTGCGGCCTCGCCCGGCCCTCCCCGCCCGTGTGCCTGGGCTCGGGGCTGAGGGAGCGGGGCGGGAGCCGCGCCTCACCTGCGTGCCCGACTCCGCCCCGCCGAACGCGTCACCCATGGCGGCCCCGCGGCCCCGCGGCCGCAGCCACCGCTCCGCAGCGCCCCCGCCCGGCCGCGCCCTCTGCGCCTGCGCGGCTCGGCCCTCCGGGAGCGCGGGGTGGAGCCTGCGGGCTGCGGAGTCGCGGGTTCGAGTCCCGCCTCCGGCTCAGTTCATGGCTGCCCATCCGCCTGTTCCTCGTATGTGTACGTGGCTTGGGATTCCTTGGACATGGCCGGGAGAATCACAGAGTTAAATAGGTTGGAGAAGACTTCTGGGGTCATCGAATACAACTTATGACCGAATACCACCATACCAAGCAGACCACGACACTGAGTCCCATGTCCAATGTTTCATTAAACACCTCCAGGGACAGTGACTCCAGCAGCTCCCTGGGCTGCCCATTGCAGTGTCTAATCACTCTTTCAGAGAATAAATTCTACCTAAATCTCCTCTGGCACAGCTTACAACCATGTCCTCTCATCATGTCCCGAGTTACGTGAGAGAAGAACCTGGCCCCCACCCGGTGACAACAAGCTGTTTATTTCTTTTTAAGGATGTGTCCTTCTATAGGTATATGTGGGTTTTTTCTGCTCCTGCTGGAAAGGCGCAGGTGGCTGGGCTAGTGTGACTCAGGGGATGCTCCTTGGTCACATTGGTGTAGCTGTGACTCAAGGGAAGCTCATTCGCGTGGCTGCGATTAAACACTGCAAAATTGCTCTTTGCCAAAGCCAGCTATCAATTATGGCTTAAATTAAAAGGGGTCTAGAATATTTTTAATAAGTCCCTGGAATGAACTGGCCTTGCGTGGTGTGTGATGCTGTGAGGCAGGAGCTGATGGTCAATGCTTGGTCACATCAGCAGCTGTGTGCCTGTGGTCAGCAGCCGGACCTGCTCCACCCGGACCACAGCCCATCCACTGCAGTTGTGCAGCCTGGGCAGGCAAGAGGGATGGGCACAGGGAGAACACGGGAGAACCTGTTTGTTTCTTCCATAGGCTAAATGCAAAACCAGCAGGATAAGAAGAGCAGCTCCCAGTATCTGTGTATCAAAGAGCAGTAATGATATCATCCCTTCGGGTCCAGCGAGGTCATTGGTGGTGCTGCATGTCCTGTCCTTATAGTTAGGAGGAGAAACTAGTGGTGGAGTTCTCTGTTTCTTCAAAGAAATCATGTTTTTCTATAAAAAAGAGCTTCTACTAGCATGCACCACAATAGAAAATCTAACCTCAGATGCAAGGCATTAGCTTTCTTTACTCTTTCAACCCTCTTCCAGCCCAAAATATGCCGCTCCAATACAAAACTGCTGCCACTTGACTAACTCTAGATGGATGCCATCAGATAGACTTAACCCAACTCAAACCTCTAGTTTTGGTGTCTAGTCCTAATTCTGTTCATTAAAGAACAAAAGGGAGATGGTTGCTCTGCATAGCCTGAATAGTCTTTGTCTTTTTGTATATGGATACACATGCCAAATTATCAGGAGCATGGAAGGTGATGCTCTGGTTAGAAAGACTTGGATGGCTGTGGGGAGGGCACAAAAATGCAAGTACAATACTTTTGGTTTCATTGTATTGAAGGAAGTTTCTGCTTTGCATTTTGGAAGAAGTCAACATAAGGGACAGACAACTTTAAGACCTGTGTGTCTGAGTATTCTTACAGTACCTCAGTGGTCTGGGACACATTCCCTGGAAGAGTTTAAAAGCTTTGTTAATTAGTGGTGATTGCCCTTGAAGCTGACTGAGGAGTGAACTAAACCAAAAGCAGACTGGACTCACTGTGACGACGAAGACACTACTCACTGCATCAACCACATGATGGCTTTTTAAAAATAATTATAGGTTCTTTGTTGCTCTTATCCTCTAATTAAAGATGTTGCGCTAATTTTTAAAAAGTGATTGCTACTTGAGTTTAGAGCTGTAGAATATACAGCACAGATAAATGCCAGTTGTCTGAAGCCCACTCCTACCTCATCATTTACCATTGTGAGTGTCCCAGTAGGGTTCTGTGGGAGCTCTTCTACTGCACTGCTGAACACAGCTTTGGCATTATAATCTAATGCAAAATGAAGTATCACAGTTCACTGGAGATCAAGCAACAAATATTTGAGAGAGAGAGGGTAAAAACATAGAACACATTTGAGCAGAAAAAAAAAGGATATTAAGGATATTTAATAGCTTGAAATAGTACACAATAATTAGAGATTTGTAAATCAAATGCACTGGTCACCTAGACAGGCAGATTGCACATCAGCAGTCAGCATTGCTGGCATCTTACCACATTTTGTAATATTTTATCAAAGCTGTCTATATACTTCGTATAGTTAATCTTTATTTTTTTGTTTGTTTTTCTCCCTGCATGGTAAACCTCTTAATTAACCTTATTGCTTAGGAGAAAAACAGTAACATAGGTAAGGAGAGAAATTCTTTATCATTGGTTTCAGCAGAGCAAGGATTTTAATTGCACCCCTATGTTTTTTGGGCTTCTGGTGGGTTTATTTATTTATTTATTTATTTATGATTCATTCTTTCATATTTTTCTGTAGCGTTTCTGAGTGATAGTGGGTGATACAGGATCCCACCCACCCCTTACTCTTCCTTCTGAAACAGCAGAATCCTCCTTAAAGCAGTACAGCTCTAAGTAGCTCCATGCTACTAAGGTCTCCATGCCCCAGCACACCTGTTTCTACAGGCAGAAAATTACTGTTCCTTTGTTTGGCATGAGGGGAGCCTAAGGGGGCCCCTGGAGCCACAGCGCTGCTTGTGTAGCAATTCAGCAGCAGGAACAAAGACCTTCCTAATAGCACAAAGATCAGACTCTAGGGATGAGCATCTCTGTCTTTATGAAATGTGTATTCCAGAGAAAATTCCTCTTTCTTAATCTTGATTTTGAACATCTCCCACACCTCCTGTATTTACCACTGCATGTGTTTAAGACCTGCATTGTTACAAGGAAAAATGACAGTACAAGAGAGGAAGGTATTTAAAGTGGATTTGCAGCCCTAAACAAAATTTTTTTATTGTATTTTTTTACAATTATTTTCTTATTCATACATTCACTATTGTTAATTTCAGCCAGCAGAAGAAAACTGAGATGGATTCTGGAGAAGGAAGGACTACCTCAGATGCCCCACAGCTGTTGACAGTCTACTGTGTATATAAATATTTAATTTTTTTTAAGATGCAAAATCCTAAATTTAAATTGCCAGTTGGTCTACAATAGTCTCAAGAATTAGATTATTAGACTTTAGATGGCAGTCTGAAGAACTAATACTCTGTCCTGGAACAAGGCCTGAGGTAAGAGCTTAAACAAAAGGGGAAAAGCATGAAGAAAACCAGTATGTTGACAAGAAAGTTAGATTGGGTGAGGATGGTTGAAAAAAAATACATCAGACTTTTTTATTTAATTAAGTAATAGCTAATTTAGAAACTGGAATGTAAATGCTTCCTCCTTTGAGCATTTGGATTTTTTTCCCAGCCACAGAGATTTTGCTCCAATATAAGCTTCATCATTTTCAGTGTATTGTCACTTAATGTTCCCTCACAAGATTTGTGTGGGTGACATTCCAGCACAAACCAGCTCCAAACAGACCTTCTAGCTTGAAAATAGTTTGTTCATGTAGTTGAACTAAACTCTTCCAATCAAGTCAATTGTTGTTTTCCTAATAAATGTCCAGACTCTTAAATACCTTCATTCCAGAGGTGACAAACTGACTCTTCCAAAAGTCATCGCACAAAAGAATAATTCCCACAAATAAAACAGAAAGGTTTCAAGTTGAGTCTTATCTCCTCCTTTGTGCAGTAATACTCAAACCCCAAAAGATTTATCAACTAAAGACCATCTCAAAGTTGTCAGCAGACCTAAAAAGGCTTCATAATAATAATAATAACAACAGAAGTAGTAGTGGTAGTAAGAATTAAGACTTAAAGTATGTGTTGAGTCTCCATGTAGTGAATGCCATCAGATTAGTTGCAACCTCTCTGTTGTGTGACTCCTCCAGTTTCATGGGGCTGGTTTCAGCCTTACTGTTCCAAGTTTCTCTCAGTAAGTGAAGTGATCTGTCACTGGGTTTTATTAGATTTTTGCTTTTATTTTTTAGAGCAGATGGCTGATTCTTTTTACCTGGAGAGCTGCCACTTTCTTTAGATGCATTTGGGCTTTATGGTAGTCTAATTTATCTGTGTATTTGAGAAATAAGTAACCTAAATTGCAAATGTGTTACAATTTCACTGACCTCAGAAAAGCTGATAGATTTGATGCATAGATTTCCTGAATTTTGTTGAAAAAATAAAAACAACTCCACAAAGAGAAAATAATTTAATCCACTGGTAGCCATGAAAAAGCAAGTCAGGGTCTTTATTAGTTCTGGCATCTGTGATCACAGAATCATAACATGGTTTGGGTTGGAAGGGACCTTAAAGCTCATCTAGTTCCTGTCCCCTTTCCACAGGCAGGGAACCTTCCACTAGACCAGTTTGCTCAGAGCACAATCCAACATGGCCTGGAATAGTTTCATGGCCAGTTCCTGGATATTCTGCTTTATCTTTCAGCCTGCAGACATACATCAGAAATAAACTTTCTCTGTATAACAACCTGTATTTATATCTAGGTTTCTTATTTGCCTTTCATCAGCTTCTATTCCTGAGCTGGAATTACTTCATGTTTGTACCACATTATCCTTTTCCTGAAGCTACCTCTGTCTGCCTGAATGGTTCTGCACTGGCTCACTGCAAAGTTGCCAAATACCCCTTGCTTGGACTGGTGACCCAGCCAGGGGTATTTTCTTGCTTGTCTACAGGCAGTTTCAGGTTAGCAATAAGTAAGGCTTACAGAGAAGAACATGTGATTTGTAAAACCACTTTCATATCTAGCAGTGACTACAAATGAAGTTTCTCTTTGAGTACTTGAGCTCTGACCTGCAGCCCATGGAGGGAGAGGTCTTGTGTTCGACCTTGTGAACCTTCTTCTCTGCTCGTACCCCACTGATGGGAATAAAGAAAATTCTGCCTCAGTCAAACATGCTCGTGAAAATATCCTCTGCCTTCTACAGTGCTGTTCAATGAAGTATGAATGATCTTTCTAAATTCTGTTCCTGTGGGTTACCCTTTGCTTGAGGGTTGATGCCCTTACAAGCCCCAGGTTTTTCAAAGAATCCCTGCAGGCACTATGACCCTGCTGAAGAATTCACACAAATCCTAGGCTTGTCAATAGGAGTGAATCAGTATCTTAATTAATTAGCTATTTATGCTCCCCTAGGCACACTGCTAAAAGGGCATCCTCTAGTAGGGTAGTTGGCACTGAGTTCAAACTGGCTGTTATTTCTAGGTGAAAACAAACCACAATTTGCCCGTGTGGTACAGAGAACTAACATTAGAGAACTAACGGTAAATTTCAAGCATGCAAGAAAAATAACTGTATAATCCAGGCCATTTCTTTTCTTTTTTTTCTTTTTTCTTTTTTCTTTTTTCTTTTTCTTTTTTCTTTTTTCTTTTTTCTTTTTCTTTTTTTTTTTTTTTTTTTTAACTGACTAGGGAATCCCCATTTTATCCTTTTTACACAAATTTAGCATTAAAGTTTCTGTTTTCTGTAATCCCCATGGACCTCCTGTCAGCGTGGAATATACATCTATTTCTTTTCTTTTTGATCTTAACACTTGTAAGTAATAAATAATTGATTACTGAAGGAATTCTGGGAATATATTCAGCCTTAAATTGAGCACTAAACTATTTGCAAATGTGCTTAGGCACTAGCCCAAAAGATACATCAAAAGAATGTCAATGGATATTGGGAAGTGAAGTGCCATCATATGTTGGAACTAGGAAGCATAAAATATAAGTAGAGAGATAACACTGTCAGATCTGCTGCCAGTAGTAATAGAAAAAGGTATGTTTTTATAGAAGGCTATAAACTGTTGTTAAAGCTGCCTGGACTTTTACCTCACTCCAGACCCTATTTGTGGAATGCCTTGTGTTTGACTGTTGTCTTAAAACTGGGACTTGACCGTGCTCTCATCCCAGAGATACCTAAAGCTGAGCCTGAACAGGCTGTGAGCTCCATCTGTCAGGAAGAGCTGGGGTACATTTACTGCAGTGACTGCCCATCTTTGGCACTGCACACAGGTTCTCTGTGGCACTCTGATTTCACCATGGCTCCAAGCCCCCACATAAGCTTGCTCAGTAAAGTGACCAAGTCTGTCCTACTGTGGGTAAACTGTTTGTAGGGTCTGAGCTAACCTCACTACACCTGCACTGCTGTGCTTCCAGAAGAGTCATATCCCAATATCTCGATACCTGTGAATAAATTTAGGTGTTGTGGGATGTTGGCCTTGCCACTACTCCTGAAGCTCAAGTCTGCTCTTCATGGAGCACATCCTTTGAGAATCTGCTTACAAACACACAAATGACAAGATGGTAACACAAGGAAGAGTGAGGATGGATTTCTTTACCTAAGCTAAATTGTTCTTGACCAGCCTGGCTGTTTTTTTATGGTGAAATGACTGGCTAAAAAGATGAGAGAATGGATGTAATACATTACCTCTTCAGTAAGGCTTCTATAGCATCCTGATTTGGAAGATGAGGAAATACAGCTTGGATCAACAGACTGTTAGATCAGTCTAAAACTGACTGGATCATGAGGTTTGAAGAACAGTTATCAACAGCCCAAAACTCAGTAGTAATGTACTCCAGGATTGGTGGTGTTCAATATTTTCACTGTGATCAGTGAGAATGCAAATTCTAAAAACCTGTGCGTGATGCTAAACTAAGGGAAATGATTAGCATCCTGAAAAACAGAGCTTCAGTCCAGAGGGACTGAAAACACCTGTGGATTGGCCCTTAAGACATTCATTAAGGTGTGTGAAGCCTGGTACCTCACACAGCAATAAAAACTGGAAACTTACTATGAAATGTGGAAACTTAGAGCAAATTTGAGGACAAGGGCCACAGTTTTCATCTTGGGAGATTTGAACTAGACATTAGCAGAATTTCTTCAGTAGGAGGACAGTACATCACTGGAATACATTTTTGGGAAGAGTTATGAAATCTTGCTCCTTGAAGATTTTCAAGATTCAGCCAAATAAATCCACAGCTGGTTTGTTTTATAGTTGGTGACAGTCTGGCTTTGAGTGGGAGGTTGGTTCAAATGGCCTTCAGCAGCTTATTCCTGTTTCTCTGTGCAATCCTTGTTTCCACACAGCAGCTAGAGGAGTCTCAGGTGAGTTTGTCTATGACCTGCCTGGGTCTGTAGGCTCTTCCTTGCTTAGAAGTTTCTCAGAAGTTCCAGTCTGTGCAAACTGGACATCTGTGACCACGGCTGTGGATCAAAGATGGCTTTGCAATGGCTTTTTCAGAGCCTTTTCAGTCTCCTGGTACTGTGGAAAGATGCATTATCCATGATGGATGTTACATCAGCCTCGGAGAGTCTCTTGTGTAAGGCAACTGGCAGTACCTGCTGTGAAGTTGCATATGTGGAGAGTTGCAGAGATCATCCTGCACCCTGGCATGTTTGTAGTTCTTCTGTCAGGAGTATGGAAGATGGTCATGGGATCAACACAGAATTGAGCCATCAACAGTTTAACAATGTGTAGTTCTCCTATCAGAGAATAAAGTCTGGCAGAAAACAAAAAAATTTGTGTGGACTCTCTTGGCTAAATAAAAACAGGTTGAATGGAGATCTCATCTTCAAAATCTCCAGGCAGAAGTGTTTTGGAAGTCGCTGAGATAGTACAGGTTAACAATTCAGGTGTGAAAACCACTCCATGAAACATTTTTTCTGATCTTAACGTTAAATACACTAAGATATTTGAATGAAAGGAGGCCATAGTTAAAATGAGGGATTTAAAAAAGGTTCTTGTTAGCTCAGCTCACTAGTGAATTAGAGTACAAGACTTTGCTCTTTGGGTTTTGAAATACTGAAACTCCCCTAGGATGGGAAACCTCTTCCTACTGGTTGTTAAAGAAAATAGCCATCTAATATTCTGCTAGGTTAGATGGCTTGTCATGGCCTGGGAACATTATCCTGTGTTTTGATTTCCTATATTCATTGTGTCCCGACACTACTGCAAAAATTCACTTTGGGATAAGTAGCATTACTCTGATTTTTAAATGAATTAAATGTATTTGTTCATGCCTATTTCAATGCCTGATTTCCTGCACATGCTCTCACAATAAACTGCTGATAGGAATGTTCACTGAAGCAGCAGATTTGTTAGGCAACATTCAAGTATATCTTCAGAAAATTAATTATCAATAAATAATTCTAAATAAATGTATAAAAATATATAAACCACATTTTTTTTCCCCATCAATTGTATGTTCTGTGTACCCACATAAGCAGTGATGGCCTGAATCTTCTGATGATGCATGTTCATAACCAACTTGCTGCAGGATAGGTTATAAAAAGAGTTCCTCTTACAGAAACATTTGGAAAAAAAGTTACAACTGCGATTTGGTAACAGTACTCTCTGGAGGGAAAAGTAAGTGATAGCATCCTTTCTCTGTAAATGGAGTTTTCTGACATACTTTTGCATCTTATGTAGAGCATGAAAACACATTCACCTCTTTCACTGCCACAATCTGTGATAATCACTGCAGCAGTGAACAGTGTTCTCTTGAAACATTAAGCACTTCACTAAACCACACCTGAGTAATTTAAAATTTTCAATGTCCAGGCTAAGTTTGCAATTGTCTGATTGCTTTAAAACAACATAAACTCAAGCTGCTCCTGGAAGATGTGAACCCTGTCTGGGCTGCACGTTCTTGCTGTCTGCTTTGCGCTATGCTGGTGGTCATGCACTGAACCAGGTCAGCCTTGCAATGCTGCTGGGACCTGGTGGAGGTGAGAGGAAGTTTTGATGCTCAGTTCTCAGTGGTGCAGAGATGGCATCATGAAACCAGAAGTGAGAGAGGCCAGGCCATGCCATGCCTCTGTATTTAGGTTGGCAAAAAGTGACTACAGTTGCAGGGAGACCTTAGTCTCAAAAACAAAGCCTGAAATTCTGAAGCATGCATTCAGAAATTCTGAAATTCTGAATTCAATTCAATGAAATTCTGAAGCATTCTGGAAGTGTCCAGAAGAAAATACCCTGTTGCCAGACCACCTGGAGGTGATCCAAAATGGTTTTTGTCCCTGACCCAACACAGGGCAGTTTCTACCCCTTCATTTGTGAGGGAACTGCGATAGATCCGTAGGCTGAAACAATTTCTGGATAAATCCTCTGATGGCAGTAGAATCTCAACAATGTGATTTCACACAGCTACAGCAGCAATAAGTGCACTGCAGTGCTTCCCCCAAAGACCTGGATGCAAGCACTTGCTTGGGTTGATTAAACAGATGGTCAACAACAAAGGAGATGATCTAGGACAACTTGAAAAGTTGGGAAGCAATTGCAGACCTGTGGGAGCTGAACAGCCCATGACCATAGATTTCTGAGAACCTCTCCATGTCCAACGGGTTTTTCTGAAGCTAACTGAAATGTTAAAGATTACTACGAGGATCCTATGCAATAAGAGCAGGCTTTCTAACACCTCTCAACCATCAACAAAGGTCCTGGCCTTCTAAGAGACTTATCTGTGTCTATGTTAACTGGAAAATCTGCTTCTCTGGATGCAGTTGTAGAAGGAGAATGGGACATGGAAACATCTGCAAAATATGTGCATCACTTAAATGGAATCACTGGTCTGACTGGTACTGAGGATGCTGAAAGCAAAGGACTAGGAAAGAATGGGGCTGGTTTGCAACAGAGGGGAAATGGGGGCTGATGTGGTTAGGACTCCGAGATTAACACCACAGCTTCTTTTCAACATGACAGCCCCTAATATTGCTGAGGTTTTTTTCTGAAATTAAGGATAACAAGGATTATTTAGAGAGTAACAGAGTTATGTGAGCCCAGAAAAGCTCTTCTTACCCCATAATCTGGAGGCTTCCGCAGACTATTGAGTTTGCTGGCTATTCTAAAATGAACCTAATAGTTCCTTCAAAAATAAAATAAAATAGGCAGAATCTTTCTCTCTATTCCATTTTCCATCTTGCCATTGGCAAAGCCCCAACAGGCCAAAGCATTCACTAAAGTAATCCCCACCCCCACAAATTAATGTAAAGAGTAGCATGGAGATAAAAAAAAAGGGCATAATTTTGTTGATTTTACCCATTATTACAGCTGCAGCAACAACTGTTCTCCATGCTATCAAGAGATAAGGTGCCTCTGAGAAGTTAAATAAAGCTGCCTTAGGAGCAGTGAAAAGGAATACAAATAGGTCATTTTGCTTCCCCTGGAAGCAGCTCTGCTCATGCTATAACACAGACATAAATGAAGGGCCTGGAGAATGAACAGGAAACAGTGCTGATAAATTTGAACAATTGTAGAAGTATCTTTTGGAGGTAGAATTCAAACTTTACCTTTATCTTCAATATTGCTCTCTTTCTCTTGGGATCCTGTCTTGGAAAAAAAAAAAATCCTGCTTCACATCCAAGGGAATTAGCAGAAAAAATTATTTAAATCATTAATTACAAGCATCTCTGCTTACATATGACCATGCATTGACCTCTATATGGCTAAATGAACCGTGCCATCGCTTTCTTTTTTCATTTTATCACCTTTTATTTTCAGTGCCTTCTGGCCTTATGGTGTGCTGTCTCGCTGTGCTTTGCCTGTGGGATATTTCAGTGCAGGTAGCAGCCACGTGCTCCCCTCCTCACTGGCAGCTCTTGACTTGTGTCCTTCCCACCGCCCGCTCGGTCCTCAGTGGCAGCAGTGACTTGGCACAGAAAACGATGCTTGGAGGATTACCAGAGCACTGTCTTTGCAGAGGCAGCCAGGTGTTGACCACGGTAGGAGAAATAAATGCTCATTTTCTTTTTCTCAGGCTTGCCCACCCCCTTTCAGTTAAACAGGAGGTGAGCTAGGCCCAGCCAGTGCTTCGACGCTTACTGACATTCTCCAGCTGTGCATTCCTCATCTGCCTCTGTTCTTTATTTCCCCCCCACCTCCGTTTTGAAAGATGAAAGTAATGACAATGTGGGATTCTAAATATAACCGAGCTGCTTGCAGGTTCTGTGATTGTGCTGTGGGCTGTGTGAAATCCGAGGTAATAGAACGCCTGCTTACAGTGTTGCTTTAGGTGAGAATCTGTTCAGTGGCCTAAGACAATGCTGGAGACATACAAAAGCCCAAAGGCCAACATTCTAAGGGAGATGTTGGCAGTGGTTGCCTGAAACCCTCTGTCTATTACAGGTAATGTCCCTGCTGGAAAATGATTCAATGGCAGATCCCCATTACAGCAAATGAGGTATTTGCCAGTACACGAAGATTCACTGAGTGAAGCATTTCAGGGAGTGAGCACATCCATCCTCACAAGGGCACCCCAGGAGTACTTGATCCCAGTGAGGGAGTTATTTTTTTAGGCTGCAGGCCTCAGAGCTGAAGAAGTCCCTTCTGCTCCCTCACCTCCTCCTACTTTCAGCCACTTCTTCCCACTCTCTTACTCCTCCTTCTGCTACTCTGGCACAAGCATTTGGGCATGTGGTGAAGTGCAAAGGGAGAGCTAATCTGACTTAAAAAAACTCTGGCTGAAAAAGAAGCGGTGGGGGGTTATCGAGCTCAGCTCCCTGCTCTAATTTATTTGCATCAACCTAAGAGGTACAAGGAGGAACAATGTAGGAGCAGGGAGTCCTTCAGCAGACAAAGCTGCTCAAAATAATACTCATCAGGCTATGATAGGATTTCCTTTTTGTGGTGACTTCTTCCTGCCACCTGCAAGGAGACAAGACAGCCCTGTAGCAGTTTGCTTGATGAGGATGGGGAGGAAATACGCTGCTCACAAGTACTGGGTGCCAAACTGGGCATCAAAGGGGAATTTGGAAGAAACTGTCAAGTGACAGTCAACATCGATATTCTACTTAGATATATAATTCAATTTAAAATCAAAGTTTTTAACTAGTGAAGCTCTTCATGGTTTGAACCTCACTACCTCCAAACAGAGGAACTACCATTTAGTTCAAAGCACTGATAAGAGAAACCACTTGTCCATTAGAGAATCCTCTATGGAAAGGGAAATATATCCTAGGTTTATATTAAGGAATATTTCATCTGTACTCCAAAACTTAATGGTTTATATAATTTGTAAAATATCTTTCTATGAATTTTTCTTATGATGTTAAATGTTACAATTGTGCACACAGATATATCTATCTATAAATATATATCTTCTTACCTCCTTTGTTTTTCAGTCTTACTCACCCCTTGTCCTCTGGAGACAACTGGAGGCTGTAGAGAGTGTTTTCAATGAGTCAGTTTGAAAGTGACTCTGGGGATCTGAGGTTGCACAAGTGCTTTTGAATACACAACCAAGGACTTGATATACCCCATAGCTTCAGGCATTAGGTTAAAGTGAAATAATGCTTCAAAACTAATTCCTGGCCATCAGGCAGTGATTCCAGGTGAAGACAGATAGCTCAGAGGCCATGTCAGTGTGCTGGAGGCAATAACTCTCCTTTTGTTTGTAATGAATCTATGGGATGATGAAGCCTGTGGGCTGAGGAAGAAGCTCCTGGGATAGATGATAAGATGAAGATGTGTCTGAGACCAGGTCCCTGACTTGGGACTGCCTGGGGGTTGTCTCTGTCCCTTGCAGATCAAGAATACTGAGCTCTAGGAAGGCAGGTAATGATAGGTGGACTCTTAAATGGAAAAATACAAGCAGTCACTGAGTGGGAACAAGATTCCTGCCTTCTGGAGGTGCTCATAATTAAGGAGTCAGATTGATGCTTAGCTTCTCACTGACCATTGAATGTTGTCCTCTTTGCAGCTCAGTGAGCCAGCTGTCATAGGAGATGCACGGGAGTGGGGCTGAGCATTTTATATTCTGATGGCTGGAAGATCTTGCTAGAGAAGCAGGAGCTGTGCAAAAGAAGAGTCTGGGTCTTTAACACCCTGGGAGCGTGCTGCAAAGACTGATTTGTCATCTCCATCCGTGTTAAGCAGTGAACACCTATGTAAGGCTCACTTGGATATACTAAGATTGTGTTTTATTTTACTTTTTTCCAGGGAGCTTTGCAGGAAGCAAAATTATGAGGCAGACTTTAGTGGCTCATTATGCTTCTTTTTCAGACCTCAAGTAAGGTTTATTCCAAAGTGATGACAAAAGTTGATATTGATGTATATACGTGCATACAATAAATTCCTCTGGCAGTTATTTGGTACTGCATTAAGTGGCCAGAATCACAATTCTGAGTTCCCCAAACTGGCTGGTTTGCTGGTAATGTAAATGGGAAGGGTCTGACCTTCGGACTATTAAATCAGCAGGCTTTTTTTTTTTTTAAAAAAAAACTTAATTGTGTTATAGAAGTCAATATAGAACAAGTCCCTTGTATTTCACTTTTTTCAAATCCCAGAAGAAATACTGGTGTCTGGGGTGTGGTGCACAGAGATGACCCATGACATTGTCCATTGTCATTACAAAATAAGTAAGGGTTCACAAAGTGATGAGCAATGACTGTGACTGCTGGATAATCTTTATTGCCTCATTCAATGGAACTCTCAGCTCCTGAATTACATTAGAATCTCATATTTCATCTACAAAACTGTGAAGCAGATACATTTTTCAAACAATATGAACATTTTTCTTTCCTATTTTTTTCAGGCCAATTCCATACCTTTCCTGAGGGAGCCAGAGTGCCTGGCTAAGTGGGAAAGTAATAGTACATCTGCAATGAATAGATAAGATAAAAACTTGCTCTATTGTAAAGGGTGCAGCTGCTTGATTGCATCTGCTTATTTTGTCAGTATGTGATTCCCACTTTCCTCTTGTCAGTCTTTGAGATTATTAGTACTGAATCTTCACCTCAGTGCTTGCATCTGCTGTTAGTCTTTCTTACTTTGAACCTCATGGTGTGATAGCCTGAACTGTTGTAATGACAGGTTTTTATGCAAAAAAACTCCCCACAAACAACAAAACAAAACCAGCTGAGGAAAGGCATGGCACCTACATAAGTCCCAGAGAAGTGCTTCTTCCTTAGCTGCTCTAAAGAGTTGCTACAAGCCTTTCTCAGAGTGGGAGTATAGGCAAGAGGAAAGCTAATATGCAAGGATTTATGGCATAGTAGCCATGCATGTCTGTCTCAGCTGGGGGTCTGCTTGTAGTGTGGGTAAGCACATTTAATTTAACTTTGATCTACTTTGCTTGGGCAACAAGCAGGGTGAAGAGATCAATGAAAGTGCCACCCACTCGGTTCATCAGCCCCAGCCCACTCCGCACGGCTGCGCCGTCACTGCTGCCTGTAGCTGAGATACAAAGATTAGGAATGGTTTGCATATGTTTACAGGTGCTGCAATTGTATTTTTATTTCCAGTTGCAGAACAGACCTGTTGCACTATGGTGTACGTGAAGGTGGTGTGTGAAACCAGGTGTCCACAGACTTGAAAGTCTTTGTTTTCGCAAACACTGATGCCATGATACAGGAGATGCAGAACACGGGGGTTGCATCTGTACAGCAGCAGTATCAAAACATTTTGTTACTCCTTAGCAAAATTCTGTGCTTTGTGGAAAAAGCCCAATTTGTCTGCTAGCTGATAAATATTTCAGTGCCCCAAAACAAGTGGAGCTGGGTACAGGGAGGTATGAGTGGAGATACAGGAGCTGAGGGGGAAGCAGCAGCAAAACAAATTTGAGAAAATTATCTTTGTCCATATAGGAGAAGATAAAAATACCGCTTTAGGAAGATGGGTTTCCCTTGATATATTATAATAAGTTTTATATAAGTATATATAAGGGAAATAATAAGTTTTGAAAGTGATCGGGCATTTTAAAATGCTGAGGCTTTCATAAACCTTTATGGTGCTTGAGGTAGAGAAGGAAAAAACGGTGTAAATCAATGGACAATTACCACAGGTCTGAGCACTTTGCAGTGAGTGACAGCTGTTGGATGTTGGACCTGTGAACTTAGAGTCAAAACAACACCTCACACTCAGCATTTTTACTGCTAAATGGATGAATACTTGCAGTGAATTAAGTCTAACTAGAGATTCTGGGGAATTTTAATATGCAATGCCCAGTAAAGATTGCTTGAATTTGCAGTAAGGTCTAGCTCCAGTTTTTGAAAATATTTTTGTGGGAAGGCCTTGGAGAATGAAGCAGCCCATTTCACTGTTGGCAGAATGAATATCCCAGGATTTCCATGTAACTGAAGAGAATTAGCCCCTGGCCTCTGTGGAAGGCTGGGTTTCCACCTCCAATTAATGTGTGTCAGTACCAGCCTCAGAGCCCTTCTGGTGTGTGACTTGTTGCAACCTGAAAAATTCACAAGTTTTTCCTCAAAAGCTTTTTTAAAAATAGTTCTGCTGCTTAGGAAAGTTACACACAGACTCAGAGAGATAGTTGGTCTAAATAGCAGGGTTTTAGGAGATGAGGAATGGCATGTTGCTTTTAATGGTGCTTCAGACTCGCTAGTGCCCTACTCCTGCAGCAAAGCTTGGTCAGACCCTGTTTTGTGCCTCTGGGGCTGATCCTGTCACATGCAGTTTGGATGTCTGTAATTTTTGAACAGCTGTATTCAGCTACAATAAATGTTTTCTTAAAGCCTGATTAGATCAAAATGATGTTTGTGTTGTGTGTGACAGTGCTGTGGTGACTTTGAGAACCAAAGACTTCATCACAAAGAGGTTTCAATGTATCTCTGGTTTGGCTGATTAACAAATGCATTTAGTAACTGGAAAAATATGTTGTTGCTTTGTTGATGTGTCGACTCATTTGATGTATTTTAAAAGAAAACAAACAACAAACTGCTTGTCCAAACGAGTCTACTGACATGTCTGTGGAGGTAGGCTGGGCTGGAGGATGTCGAGATTGTCTCATCAGATTATTGTGATCTCGTTTGCTTCATGGTCTGTATGAAGAAATCACTTCTCTATTACCATCAGGTCTTCTGGGCCCCAGAGGAGGTTTCATATGGCATTGTTGTGACAAACACATCTACGCTTTATGAACAGCATGTCATGGGAAACTTAGCAAACCACGAAACTTGAGCAGGTTTGATATTGATAAAAGCTACATTGCATAAAAGTTATCTAAATGGTATTTTAATGACTCAGCCAGTAATAGGAGAAAATATTCTGTTCAGTGCACAAGGGACAAGATGTGCAGCTGTCAATCTAGAGTAATAGAGGCTCAGTTCAGTTTGCAAGTGATTTTATTTAAGGATGGAATCATTGGACAGGAGGTTCAGCACACACGTATGGGTGAGGCACTTCTCAGAGCAGGAGTGGTTCTATATCATGTTGAGCTGGGTTATTGTTTGCACCTGGAGTACCCCTGCATGAACTTAAATCTCTCTCTCTCTCAGTGTTTTTTGTTTGGGTGGCCATACATGCTCCAACAGTGACAAATTCATCACTGTGTTGTTGTGTTCAGTGCCTTTCTGCTGGGTTTCTGTAGCTATTTCAGGCAAAAGAAACAAATAATCCTTTAGATAGTGGCACCTGGGAAGTTGGCTCTGCCATGTTAATTTGTTAATTTGTTGTTGTCTAATAATAGAGTTGTGCTGATGCTGCAGTCTCTCTCTGAGTGTGATATTGGCATTTCCCTGTAAGATTCTCAGCAATTTTCTTTACACAACTCCTCAAAATTTTTCAGGCCTCTACCCTTGACTCAAGATTGGTTGAAATTGCCCAGTAAGTTTGTTGGAGGGAGGGAAGAAGCTATCAGATAATATAAACTTTTTCCTAAGAATACCAAACTGAAAACCCAAAGGAGGAATTTGAAGGTGAACACTACAATTAATATAAAAACTTGACAAATACAACTGACTCTGTGCTATTCCTGTGTTCAATATGGACAGACTTGTTTTTTCTCCCTAAATTTACAATTCATTAGTGTATTGCTGGGATTGTTAAGCAAGATAGGATGAATGGAGTAGTTCAGACTTTCCCCAGGTACTGGCTAGACTTTCTGTTGTTCGCAAGAATTCTTCAGAAGAGCAGGTGTAAAATCTTCTGATGTAAAAATATGGCTTCTTGTGTACTCTTTTTAAAATTAGAGCTGCGATTTTTTGCAAATTTCATGGTACAGCATCACAAAGTACACAGAACTGAGTATATGGAACAAAATTGAGTGCTCTGTTTTAAAACCATGTGACACAGTTATGTCATTATATATACATATACACCTCAATATGCTGACTTAGACTGTACAGTCAATAATCAGACTTTGAGGTAGATGGGCACATTAACATAGGTGAAAGTCATCATGGGTTTACTCCAAGTCTCCTGGTTTTGCTCACATTCGAGGAACTGCTGCTTTAATTAATTATGAATGTTCTATATAATAATATTTCTCTTTGAATATGAGAACTCTCAGAATATAAGTGTATTATTTGCATAGGTGTGAGAGTTGCTGCAGCTGACATTCTCAGCTAACACTGAGTCCTAACTGCTGGACTGGCTTCAGATTACAGACGGTTCCTAGCAAAGTGCAAAAGGGCAATTTCTTAGCTGGGGTAAGATGAAGTTGTGAGAATTCAAGTTTAAAGGCAAAGAATTAGAGAGGTTTAAAATAAGCTTTGCATAGCCTCTACTTCAAAGGCACTTTCTAAGGCATTCAGCTACCATGGTGATGAATGTGGTATAAATAGAAAATAGATTAGATAGAATCCAAAACGTTTGAGAGTAGATCTAAATTAACAGTGGCCATTCAGGAAAGGGAGGTAGGAAGTCACTGTGCAAAATTTAAGAAAATACACACCAATAGTAAATCTAGAGTGGCTTATAGAAAGAGGAAGGTAGGAAGTAGTTGATTATATCATGGCTGGTAGTACAATAGCAACAGGAGTATTGGATTCTGATTCTGTTCAACCCTAGCACAGAAAAAGCAGACACAGGAGATGTTTTAGAAACCTGAGGAGCACTGAAAAATTCTTAGCTGGGAGACAAAAACTTTTTTTGAACAGGCAGGTGCCGGTAATGACAATGTAACCCCATGGATTACCCCCAAGCACACAAGGCATCCCACAACAGTAGGATACACAACTAGGAAAGACACTTAGAATTAAGACATTCTGAAAAATACATCTCTGTCCCCCATCAACCAAACCCTCTTTAACTTGTCTTGTATCTTTATCACTAACCATTCCAATACTTGCATCATATGACCCTGATATAATTTAAAGACAGAAAGTACTTTTTTAGACAGTTTGCAGCAAGCAGACCAAGCAGCTTGTAGTTTTTTGCCACAGTATATTAAGGTCTGTCTGGCAGGAATTAAAGGCCTCAATTTGCAGACTTATTTAAAGGACATATAACTTCAGGAACATGGATGGTTCTGTTGTGTTCAGTGGGAGTACTCATGTACTTTAAATTGCAGGTGGACTGAACCACCCTGCTGAAGAATGGTCCTAGAAATAGCTGTGCCCAGGTATAAATATGCAATAAGCTAATGTGTGCTTTACAGATACATCTTTGTATGAATATTTCACACTGTGTTACTGCTCTTTTTGGGGGTCTTTTCAGCCAAGGGGAAGGTTTAGCTTCTCCATCCATTTACTTTCTAGTGACTGAGTAACACTCTGTTTGCTGGTGTGTGAACATCATTACCTGGTGACCTTTCCTAAGTGATTGTATGATGACAACTATGTAACAGCGCTCTTAAACCAGCCTCAAGTTTACTATGATCAAGGGATTAAAACCTGTTTTTCGTGCTGCTGCTTTCTGAGATTCTGAAGTGAGTCTTTTTTGTTGTCATCACTTCTGATAGTTGGAAAACAAGGTGGAAATTCAATCATGTATTTGTGACTGAGATGTCAGCACTGGTTTTGGCTGGCACAGTGAACAAAATCAGAGGGCATAATTTATCTAACTCAGAAGTAATTCACTAAATATGATACTATAGCATTTCTCCACATCAAAAATTCAAAGTTTAAAGAAAGAATGCTGACTGGACATGTATGAAATTTTAGATTTGAAAGTAATTTTAAAAAGACCCCAAAACATATTATTTTGGATGAAGCATGATAGCTGGACAGCACAGAAACTTCAGGAGACATGCGACAGTGCTTCCTCATCCTCAAGTTACACAATTCAAGATATTGGTGACCTCTCTCTGAGGAGGTAGAAGTACAGGAGGATGTTCTCAGGGCCTCTATGAAAGTGTCCACTAAATAAAATGTACACCCTGACAACTAATCCTTTCAACTAGAATTTACCACAAACAAGTGGCCTGCAGGTAGGTTGTTCAGGCAACATGAAGACCCACAGTGTCAGCAGTACAGTCCTTTGCAGATCTTAGGGGTTATCAGTACCAGTGAGACAGCAGAGTGCCTTTACAGAGCAGCTCAGCAAGGAGGAAAAGCTGACTGAAGCTGATCTCAAGCAGTGGAGAGGTTATGTAAACAAAGAAAACCTTTTCTGTAGCCTCATTTCTTTGAGGGTATGCAAACACTGTTGGTTAACCTGCTAATTCATTTGGTGATGGCCCTGGACTCTGAGCTGCCACTAATCTTGTGCATCTGTTTTGTTTAAGAACTCCTGTCTCCTCCTGATGGATTACAGATGTAACCAAAGCTGGGTTTCCATTACCCCGTCCCTGAAACAGCAACATGATATAGCTGGGATGGCACTATTACCTTTGGAGATGATGATCAAGAACACAACGTGCAGTTCATCCTAACACAAAGCATCACAAGCATCCCCTTCTCACATACTGGCTTCTCATGTAGCTGAGTGCAGATGTGCATTTTCAAAGTTATCTGAGTTTCTTGGGACCTGCTCTGTTAGCACTGAATAAATTCTCATGGGAGTAAAGGATTATCAAAGCTACATAACCTTCTACTCCCTTAGATTACTTTCTTTGTTGTAAACATACAGTAACATCAACACTTTAAGATAAAACCCCTAAAATAAAAAGTAAACCCCCAACCCTCTCCTGCCTACACAGTTCTGCCTTTGAGCCTGAAATGAAAGAGTGGAAGATATTTAGCCACATCACTTAACACATTCCTGGAAGGCATTTGGATGCTGTGGTGAAAAGGGGTGTATACCAACCAATATAAGACAACAAAGCCTAAATTATGTAACTCGTGGCAGGCACTACAGACATCCAAACTGAGACCTCCTTGGGTGTCCATTTCTCTTCCAGCACAGCTTAAACTCAGCAACTGTGGTGACCTTTACAGTGTTGAGAGGAGAAGGAGATAATGATGCCTGTGGGCTTAAAGCATAAAACGACAGTTACAAGGGCTGTGTTCTGAGGGAGAGGCCAGGCTATCCTCCAAAGGCTGCAAAGTGATGGATTTGGAAGAATGTATCATTCCCTGTATCTTAGATCAGGTGTCTCCTTCTTCCTTTTCTACCTGAGAAACTAGTTAATTGTTATTGCCTTTTAAATAACCATTACATACTGGGTTCCTAATATCACACCAGGATGAATTAATGTTTTCACATTTCCCATTGCTCCAAGACCATCAGCTGGCATATGTCATCACAGTTTCATGGCACAATTTCTGTTCCAAGGTACTCCATGGACTTGCCTCTATGTTATTTAAACTACAGACAGATGTCATCTTCTAAAACAGCTTAAGATGTTACTATGTCTTATCCCTGCCCTCACTACTGCTAACAAAGCAACTTGTTTGAGTGATCCCTAACCCACTTCAGGCACAATCAACACAGTTAGTGTATGGCTCCTATTTAAATTGTTTGAACTCAGCTGATTCTGCTTGAAGTGGGTTAGGGAGCACTCAAACAGCTGGGAGAGCTACCCGGGTAGTAATCAATGCCCAAGGGACTCTATAAACAGCTTGAAAAGAGAACAGCAGGGCACAAACGTTTCAAACCTCTGCAGCTGTTTGCAAATTGAATGTCTGCAGAGAGCCTGTAAGCTGCACATGAGCTATTGCAATAGATTTCCAGATGAGATGTTCTCTCTCCTCAGCTGTAACAGCTAGCAGTGTCTTAAAAAAATAAAATGAAATGAAAGTTGAGAATTATAAGAAAGTTTATGGTGATGTGCCCATATAGCATACGAGCAGATATTCTCTGAGCCGAGTGCAGCATATTGTGCAACAGCATGGGAGAGGGGAAATTTTGGCCAGGAAAGTCAAAGCATATTCTTTCTTTTATCTGTTGGATGCTAAAGCAGCGCCTTCCATGTGCTGTTTGATTTCACCGGCCAGACGAGGGGGGCAGACAATTTCCATCGTGCTCCAATCCCCAGCTCTGGAGGTACTTATTAGAGTCTGAAAATTCACTGTTTCAACCCACCGATAAGGGAGCCCATCCAACAAGCAAATTGGGCTTCCTTCCATCATGCTCTGTATCTTCCAAAATCTCCAAGGGGAACAGAACGAACAAATATGTTGAGCGAGTGTGCTCAGTTTGTGGCAAACGGCAGAACAACCCCCCCAGGACATATGCACAGTCTATAGCCATCGCACCAACACTGGGTATGAGGACCAGAGGATGAATCTCATTAATTTTCTTCCACAGGCCTTCAGTCAGTACAAGCTGCTGGTAGAGTAACGTGGAGCTGGGAGCGGGGGATAGGAAACTGCCCCCTCATGGGAAACACGCTTGCTCTGTAGTTCATGCTCAGGCCAAGGCATCTGGAGGAGCTATTTCTGGCATCACCACGCACTCCCAGCGTGACCAGGGCTGAGTCACACATCATTATCCCGTATGCAAATTAGATGTCAACAACTTTGCAGGTGATGTTTGTTGCAGCCTATTTTTTTTTTTTTTTTTTTTTTGTTTGAAGTGCTCAAGTGTACCAGTACATGGTATTCTGGGCTGACCTGGAGGATCTGTGGGCTGTAGCACAGCCACCTGCACCCAAAGAAACAGTGTTTTATGTTTTTACAAGTGATTGGTTCCACATTGGTGTTTTTTCCGGGGGCAAACCCCACCTTCACTGAGACGTGAACTGAGGCAGGTCTCACTCTGAGGAGCAGCAGAATCTGCAGTGTTTGCTGGGGGTGATGAGCCTTTATTCCCCCTGCAATAATGCGTTGTAGCCTCTGCCATCATACGTGGCTTGGAAGAATCACAGAATATCCTGAGTTAGAAGGGACCCACAAGAATCCTCAAGTCCAATTCCTGGACCTGTACAGGACATCCCCAAGAGCCACATTACATGACCGAGAATGTTTTCCAAACATTTCTTGAGCTCTGTCAGGCTGGTGTTGTGACCATTTTTCTGGGGACCCCGTTCCAGCACCCAACCACTCTTTGTGTGAAGAACCTCTGCCTAATATCCAACCTAATTTTTTTTAATATCTAACTTAAGAAGACTTTAAACTGATGAAATCCATCATGTTAGGCCATGTAGCACTGGTTGATGTGGATGAAGGAGTATTCTCACAAGCAAGAGAGCGAGTGTGGGGCCTGTGCAAGTTGTCAGTGGTGTGGAATAACGAGTGGAACGTGTTTGCTTTAGCTGGGGTTATTTTCTTCACAGTGTCTAGTAGCTGGTTGGGATTTGTGCTGAGCACAGGGTTCATAATACAGAGATGTCCATTTTGGGAAACGGGAGTTCAGTTTGGAAGGGGCAACCAAACTGGAGTCACCATCGCTGGAGGTGTTTTAGGAAAGACTGAACGTGGTCTGCTCGTGCTGGATGGTAGGCTGGACTCGAGGACGTGCGAGGTCTTTCCCAAGCTCATTGACTCGGCAGTGCCAGAGTTCATCACCCAGCCCCGAGCGCGGCTCTCTACCACAGCCCCGCACCGGCTGCTCCCTCACGCCGCGCCCGCGGGCGGCCCTGACCCGACATGGCGGCCCGGGCGCGGGCGGCGGCGCAGGCGCGGGGGGCGGCGCTGGCGGCGGCCGCTGCGGGCCCGCGCGCATGGAGCCCGCGCCGGGGGAGCCGGCGGCCGCCCGGATGGTGGCGTAGGGCCCGCACTGCCGGCCCCGCAGCATGGCGAGCTGCCTGCCGCCCTGCGTGATCGACGGCGGCACCGGGTGAGTGCGGGCAGGGAGGACCGGGGGGTGTCTCCGCGCCGCGCCCGTCCGCCGCCTCCCGCTGCCGGCGAGCGCTCCTCGCACGGGGCCGCGCTCCTGCCGTGTGTCCCGGTGCCCTCTCGGCTTGCTGAGGGTTTCTCTCCTCTCCGGCCTTCCGCGGGCTGGTGCCCATCGCTCTCGTCCTGCCTCTCCCCCCTCCTGCCCTTCCATCCCGCTGGAGCGCGGAGCGGGGCAGCCCTGCCGTGCGTGTTTCTGTGTGCCTTTTTCGCCTCTCGGGACCCATTTTCGTTTGTGCCCTCTGGCTTTGAAGTATTGCATGATGCAAGTGCTAAAATTGGGGACGGCTGGTTTCCGAAGGGGAGAGGAGCCAGGAGCCGGCGCAGAGACCGAACCTGGGGAGGTTCAGGGAGATGCCCGAGCCGGGCGCGATCCTGTCGGTGCCGTGCATGGACACAGAGCCCGGCGAGCACAGCTCCCCTGGCCCCGGGCCGCTCTCGGGGCCGCCTCCTGCCTCCTCTGCCCGTTTGAGACCAGCCGTCCCCAGTTTCAGCCTTTTCAGCTGAGGTGAGAGCGCTCTGCCTTGCTCCAGTGATGCGCTTGGTCGTTGGGTCATCCCTTCGCCTTTCTCAGATCAGTGTGATCTGAGTATTCCATACTTAACCAAACCACAAGTTTTGTAACTCAAGTCTATGAGGGCAGGAGCGACTCTGAATTGCAGAGGCTGTGCCTGGGAGGCGTTTCAGGAGCGGGTCTGTCATACCTTTCTGTGCTAGAGAAGACCCATTCAGCATCCAGTCCTGCTGTGCCTTGCGTGGGGGGGAGGTGTCAGAGGGAACTGTAATGAAAGTAATACTGCATTGCATCTGTGATGTGCTTTTGCTAATTAATACCTTTCCTTTGGCCCAGCAGTTACAGACAGCTCTGAGGAGAGGAAGTGAAGCATTGGTCCATGAGTAACTACTCATGTGGTAGCTTTACTTGTCAGACTCGGTGTCACTGATTGCATTAATTTAGCCTTTCCTGTGCAGGGAATTTGCAACACTATTTTAATTTCTTTAATTCTTGGAAAGTTATCTTTAAAATTTCCTGAACTGAACAATTTTTAAAAAAACAAACCCCAAACTAATCAAACTGAATCAAGAATCCCCAATCCCTAGGTAACTGCATGAAGCACTTTCCAGTATTGTGGTGCCACATTACCTATATCCTGAAATAGTGTGTCACATTTTCAAATATGTCTGTATTAAACTCATGAAAGTTTTAGAAGTTTTTGCCTGTTTCTTCTTATACCTTAGCTTAGCAGAAACCCGCTCTGTTCCCTCAGTGGGAAATACTGGAGTTCACAGCTGGAGACTTTGGAAGTAGAATAGAGACCAGGTTCTACTTTGTGTGCAATTCTGCTTGCTCTTTAGACACTTGGTAGTTTCCCATATTTCTTCTATATGTTTGCTGAAGATACTGTAAGTATCTGTTCTCCAAAGATATGTTGATACTACAGGATTACTACTTCATAGTTTTGAGAGAAATGAGGTGTTTAGGTGGATCCTTTAACAAGGGTGCAGTAGAAACTGTGAAACTCAGAAAATGAATTAAATGCCAAAGCTGCTTTTTGCAGGAGACCTCCTTGGCTTTCAGTTTGTGGAGTAATTCCAGTGTTACACTAGCAGTAGATATTGCTGGCCAACAGTTACACAAAATAAATAAGGATAGGACATTGCTTATTGTGTCCTTTCAAATAAATAGTAATTGAAGTAGAATTTCTAAAATCTGTTTAGTGCTTGCATGGGTAAAGCTGATGGGTTTTGTGGGGGTGGGGGGGACATGAATATTGTTTTGTTTCAGGAAGGGTTTGGATAACCCCTAAATTATGCACATTTTTTGTTTTTCAATGACTCCAAGTGGTCTTGATTCACAGGAGACAACACGATGTCTCTGCTGGTGGGACTTGTGCTTGATTTTGCTATAGGGCAGTCAAAAATGGAAGACTTTTCAACAAAGAGACAACTGAATGTGAAATACGTTACCCTTCAGAATTCAGGATGAAATGAGTCTGAACAAAAGCAGCCAGAAGAAGTAGCTTGACTCATTGGTACACAGTCTCTGGAATTTTCCTCTGTGTGGGCTGAAAACCTTCTTATTGTTAGAATGAATCTACTTCGGGTTACAAGCTTCAAACAATTCATTCAAATTATTCATGAAAGGGCTTTCAGATTAAAAATTTGGAAGAGCATAGCAGAGAGGGAAAGGTATATGCAGACATGCACTGTGTGGCATTGTGTATATTAAATACACTTTTCTGCTTAAAGTGAATGAGGTGTTCTGTCCCACCACTAATCCATCTTTTTTTCATGTAAGGGGTTTTAAGGAGTTTGTTAAAAGAATGGTTTTGTTGTTGTTTTGTGCATAAGGAGGTTGGCTTAATTTACTGTTATTTGTAGCCACATGCCTCAGTCCTGTAAAATGCCAGAATTTTTCCAAAAAAAGTGAGAACAGGTATATAATTTTACATATATATATATATATATATATATATATATATATATATATATATATATAACTATTTTCAGTTACAGACCTTGAGTGAGAAACATGTTTTTATAGCAGGACAGGATAACGTTCCTTTAGTCTATTGGATATAGATGACTTGAATTTCCTTTGCCATAAACTGTTCACTCTTTATTCACAAATTTTGCAGAAATAGTTAATAATTTGCTATTATCTTTTCCATTAGTATTTGCAAATGACTTGACATAGTGCAATTTTGATGCACTATGTCAAGTAGTTTTCTCTGCATGAGGTTCTCCTCGTGATCAGTTTACACATTGCTGTTACTCTCTTTGTGGAGAAGGGCATGCTATTTTTAGTTTCTCAGGACTACCAGGCCTTTTTGTGTTGCTGTTTTAAATAGCTTTAAACTTCATAACTAGTTTATTAATTGGCATTTAGCTGTGGACATCAGAACAGTAGTAGGTGGGTGGGAAAAACAAAGATATCTTAAAATATCTTTCTTCTGTGTATTTGCAGACACTGAGAAGCGGTTCTGGTTTGGGTGTATTTTATTGCAGCCATTCCTTTTTAGTAAAGAGAAAGTTTACTTTGGCAAAGTCTTACAGATGAATTTAGAAGTAAATACTTGATTTCTGGGAGAAGTAAGATGGACTGGGTCTTAAAACTTGAAGCTTAAGATGTTTTTTGATGATGTTTCTATTAAAGATAGCTGGAGCCTCAGAACATGCTATATTTTCCCTCTCTTACTGTATTTCTGATGCCTAGTAAGTTGCTTTAGCCAAGTATTACCTCTGCTCTTTGCATGTGAGACATGTGAGCATGCATTATTGTAATTGCTGTTCTGGGTCTAAGGAGCTTGAGTTAATTAACTGTTGTTTATAATCACAGGCTTCAGTGCTGCAAAGTTCTAGACTTCCTCAAGAAACCCAATGGCTCTGCTGTACTCTTTATTCTTATAGTGGCTGCTGGTGCTCTTGGGTAAATTGTGCAGACAAAATAGATTTTTCTTCTATTTGATATTTTCTCCTTCATGTCTTCTTCATTCCCATCCCTCAATTTCGAAAGTGCTTTTCCAGATCTTCATGAAGAACTTGTGTTGCAAGTTCCTCAGACATACTTGTAATAATGATAATAGAGTCTGCTATGGCAGCCTGGCATCACAGGTGTTCTGGCAGCAGTAGCCTGGTTATTCAGTCTCGTAGCTGTCAGAGAAAGTGTTCTATTTTCAGAGGCTATTGTTTGTTTACAGGACTTTCTCAAAGCATTCTGCTATTTTTAATCACATCATATTTATCTTTTCAGAGGGTTTTTTTGTGTGAATGTAACATGTTTTAAAGATTTGGACCAAAAAAGCAATAGAGAGTGATGAAATGCTAAAATAGTCACATTTGGGCTTTGCTCTTTTGCATACTTGCACAGAGAAAAATTGGATGTCTTGTGTTTTCAGATGGATAAAGGAACTGTTTGAGTTGGTGATTTGTTCTCAGGCTTTGGGAAGAATTTTCCAAAACATATCTCTTCTCTCTAAAGCGGTTAAGGGTGCAGCATCTGCTTCCAAGTGAAGTCCATTTGTATATCTTTGGGGTCAATTCTTGATGTAAGTTTTTCCATCTTTCCATCTTGGCGGGACCTCAGAAGAGAACAGGGTTAGGATGACCAATCCTCATACAAAAGTTTGTGAAAATAACTTGTGTATGAACTCGTCACCTGGTCAAAACAGTATGGGAGAGATCACACTATTTTTAGAAATTGATTGTTTCAATAATATGTCATTTCCAGAGATTTAGAAAAAAATTAGTAGTCCTCCAAATCTCCTTGCATGAAATAGCCTTAATCTATTGGATCAGTTTTCTGCTAATTTTTAGTGCAGTATCCTATATTTTGGCCAGTTTCCAGTAGATTCCTATCTCACTGGCAACAAATTGCTGCTTTTAATGAAATTAAGTTGGAATACTGATTATCTACACATTCTGCTACAGCTGTCTCTGTAATTTTACAGATCACAAGATGTTGCATTACCATTAGTCTGCTAGGCTGTAACCCAGGAGAAAGAAAACCTTTTTTTAGATGCTTAAATATTCATTGGAGAAGGGACCAGAGACCAGGTAACCTCTGTAACTGTTTAAGTCCAGAGCCTTTCCCATCAGTGAATATTTAAATATCATGTAGAAAAGGGAGTATTTTCTGTAGGAAGTCCTGGAAATGGGTTACCCAAACACTTTAATGTACCCTTGAGAGGTGCAATGAGTTTGGGTCCTGCTGGGCAGACCAGAGATCTGGGACCACGTCTGCCATGTCCTGAGGCTTCCTGGTTAGCAAAGAGCAGCACAACTACATAATCTATTTTCCTTCTCTTCCTGAGTGGTCTTGGGAGAAATTTGAGTTTCCCTTCCATTTGGTTTTGTCAAAAGCACCTGAAATGTGGCTGCTTGTTCCAGTCTGTCTCTTGTTTGATGCTAAGTAGTTTTTTGGGGTTTGTTTTTTTTTTTTTTTCTTCTTCTGCTTATTTGCTTCACCATTGAACTGAGAATTCAGTTATTCACTTCGTTTTAGTATTAGTCTTTCATGGATTAATTGCATGCAAAAGAAATCTTTCCATATGTTACTTTGTGTGAGAAGAATTATTTGAAAAGAATTTTTTTCATTATACTGAGAAATAAACTTATTTGGTAATTTTTTTCAGTAGGTGAATTAACCCAGGTTAAAAATGAATCTGTAAAATACTGAGCTGTAGGGGTTTGGTAACTTTACAAGTTGCTCTCATAGGGGGATCTGATCCATTCTGGAGAGGGAAAGTAAAGCTCTTGCAGACTGGTAGCCCAAATTGACTTTTAGAGAGTGTTTTCTTTTTTTAATACTGTGAGTGGGCGTGAGTTTAGCATGTGTGTTAAGAGAAATGATGGCAAACTGAACTCACCTCTTGGCCAGACTTTAGTTTCAGAAATGAGTTCTGGTTAGACTGCAGAAACATTTTAATTTATTCACGCACACAGATATATAAAAATTGTATGAAAAGTATATATATGTATTTACATGTCTGTGTATGTAGATAGTGTCTTTGGGTTAATGAGGCTTGAAGGGCTTTTTTCCTGATGTTTCTGCGTAATTGTAATTTCTAAGTCTTGAAACTGGGTCTTAAAAAATAAAATGTTTTCCTTTTCTTTATGTTCATTTAGTCATGATTCATTTCAGAGAGAGAAATAAGAGGAAGTGGCCTGTACTGGTCATAAATCCCAGTGGAACGTCTGTTGTTGCTTGTTATGTTTTAACACTATTCCCTAGGTAGGCCTCATTTTAAAATGTGAAGAATCTATGTGATAATAATCATAAAAAGAATTTTTACTAGTAATGTCCTTCTTTACAGTCAGTCTAATTTAACATCCTGATTATACTTTTCTGAGAGCCACAGCAAATGTGCATAAACAATTTGGATTAGACTGAAAGCGTATGTCTATAATGATGATTAAAAACCCAGCAAAACCTTCCCTCCAAAACACATTCTTTTTAGCCTTGGGGGGAATGGCTTTTTAACTATTGTTTGAAGTCTGTTGAAGCTATAGCTTTGAAGAGAAGTTGAAATATAAATATTTCAGTTCCAAGGTCATTGATAATTCAATTTAGATTAATTCCTTTATCTAAGAAAACTGTGATTCTTAATGAGTATTTTTATATCAAATACTCTCTAAAGAGAAACCTACTTTTTGAGCTGCTAATGAAGATGCAAACCCTCTGCTTTGGCCATGGCATAATATTGTTTGCAAATATTGAGACTGGGATGCAGACAAAGACTTTATATTCACTTTAGGACCTAGACTGGGATTGGTCTCATTTCAGAATGTCATGGCTTTAGGTTTCTTGTATAAAAATGATGTGAACAATGCTGATTCCCTCAAATCATGCTGCTGTTGTACTTCTGTTTCAAGCTAATGGCAATATTCAAGAATGACATCATTCTCTGCAAGCTTTCAATCAATTTAGTTGGGTTGGTTTTTCTTTTAACACTGTTTCTGTTGTGGGTTTTGTTGTTATTGTGGGGTTTTTTCTTTTTTCTCCCCCCCTAGGAAATAGAGCTGTTTTTCATAGTCTGGGATGTTAATTATTTCTAATTGCTAAAGACCTGAAGTAGCTGCAGCCACTAACGCCTGTAGAAATTTTATGCGAAAATTTTTTTCCCTCTTTTTTTCCTTCCCTCTTCTTTTTGTCTCCTGATGCTTTACTTGTTAAAATAGATATACTTGTTATATGTATATGGAAAGAATCAGTACTTTGTACTGTCTGCTGCCCATTTCTAAACCATTTCATCAGTGCAGGCTTGCTTTGGTCTGGTATTTGTCTTTAATCACACACAGATACTGTACCTGTGGCAAAGTGGGGGGTTTGTTCAAGGCCTGAAGTGGAATTGTATCAGGTTTGTAACAAGAGTTCTCAGCTCTGGTTTATACTTGTGACACTGTATTATTTCTTTTTTTCCTGTGTTTGAGAATATTAAACAAATATGCAAAGTCTAAGGCTCTCTTTGGTCATTGTAACAGAAGGGTAAAATCTGCAAGGCTCTAATTTTTACCAAAGGGTGCAATGTGACCTGCCTGTCCTTTGTCATAGCTGGTCAACAAGATGGAAGAAGTAAGAGTTGTATTTTCAGACTTGATAGTTCTAAATAACACTAGCAAAATCTGTAAGCAGAAGTTGTCTGAAAAATAAATTAACACCTAAAACATTTTCTACTTTGAGTTTTCTTTTCAGCAGGATGATACTTGAAAGCATAATCCAGAAAATGTACACATGGCAAGTGATGCATGTTTCACCTTCACTTTAAGCACTGGAGTAAATTGAAAGTATTTTTTTTCTTCATGTTTTTGCATCTAAGTGCATCTAATGACCTGGTGATCTTTTATTTTTATTTTTTTCTTTCTAGGTATACAAAGCTTGGCTATGCAGGAAATACGGAACCTCAGTTCATTATCCCATCATGTGAGTTGATTTTTTTTGTCCCTCCAAATTGTAACATACACTGCTGTCACTGAGCACTTTCAGGATTAAATGATGCGCTTCCAACTCCCAACTCAGTCATCGTAGTCCCGTGTCCATCTGGGAAGCAATATTCATCCTGTTAGCATCTTTGGCTGGAGTGTAGCTAAACAGAGCTCCTTGTTTGCAGTTAGCTAGGACTGTTGCTCATTAAACCAGCTCTTGGTTGCTATGACAAAGATGAGGAGAACTCCAGTCCAATTTCCTTTTTATCTCCATTATTTTTTTGCCAGGACTCTTGAGTAGACAGAATGCAATTTACCTCCTGTCTACCTGACACCATGGTTACAGCCTGGATAATCTGGGGAAGGCTCCCAATCAAATTAAGTGTTGAAGTGCAGGTGGTGTCTGCCTTATTTACATTGTCTGGGACTGTAGACAGTTTAATATTCAAAAAGTTGTTCCTATTAGAAAATGTTCTTTTTGGGTGTGTGTTTACCAATTAATATGTTCTTGCACATTTGACATGCTTTTGTTGAACAGATTTACTCTTTAATTTTTTTGTGTGTTAAACTTGTTTAAAATGTACTTTTCTGGTGTTCTTGATTTTAATTGACATCTTAATAGTTTCTCTGAAATTCTGTATATATATATGTTTATAAATAGTAGCACTGACTATATATTTACAGCTATTATGTTACCATCTATTATGGAGGCATCTGTTACCTCCATTTATGCTAAACACTGTTTTTTACTTTTTTTAAACTTTGCCAATTAACTACTTATTAATGCACCTAGACTATCTTGTAGCTACTCATGGTAGAAAGTATAAAGATAAGGAAATTATAAAGGTAATTGGTGGCCAAAGAAGTGAAGGGGACACATGTTCTTCACCAGGTGTAACTGCAGTACTGCTTACAGTCTCACTATTTTAAGTATTTTAAAATTTGAAACCTAAACCATTGGTAAAGATTAAGATGTCTTATATTAAAGAAATGGGATAGAAGGGATTTCCTGTGAATTTGCTATAAATCTTGTTTTATACAACTGTAAACCTGTTGGGGAGAGTAGATATTTTTCCAAAAGAATTGTTTGCCCGTGAGTCATTTTTTGGTGCTAGTAGTATTTGGTGTGTTTGTGGATGATGCCTGCCTACTCTGCATTTTCTGCTGTATGTTATTTAGATCCTGATTGTGACCTATTAAAAGAAAACTATATTAATAAGGTTATGTTTTAGCAGTACTTCATTCCATTTTTATTTTTAGCTTGCCCCAGATTTGATTTTTGCTGTCTCATCTTCTTGCCTACAGCAGCCATCATCTAATAATTTTAGTGATAGTTGCAGGCTGCTAATGGGAAGTATAAGTGTCTCCAAAGATTTCTCTGTAGCACTGCAAATTGATTTCTCCCCTTCCTCTTTCCTCTTTCTCACCAACCAGGATAATGACTCCAATACTTATTTTTGAATACACAGTTGATTTTCTTCTTCTATGCTCTTGCTCTTTATTCTAGAGTTAAAACTCAGGAAATCATGTTGCTTACTGGAATGCTGCACTTGTACAGGTTTAGTGACTGCTGTAGTCTATAACAAAATGCATTTTCAATATTTTCTGTGAATTATTATGTACAGTAATGAGGGATGGGTGACCAGAATCCTACAGGATGCAGTGAGAATGAACTTGGCTCTCTTGGCTTATCAGTAGATCACTTACATAATTTCCACTTTCTATATCCCAATTTTTATTTCTGGAAAATAATCCTTAAGTTAATAAATATTCTTCACTTGGTATTTAGCTGCTTTAATTTTGCTTTGATTTGTTATTTGCATTTATTTTAAGGTATTGCAATCCGAGAGTCGGCCAAAGTGGGGGACCAGGCTCAGAGGAGGGTAATGAAAGGTGTTGATGATCTGGACTTTTTCATAGGAGATGAAGCCATAGATAAACCTACCTATGCTACAAAGGTGAGCATTCAGGAGACTGAGATAGCCTTTCCTAAGTCTCATATTTTTATGATAAAGTGTTCTAGGACTTCTGGATAGCCATTCAAAACATGTTTGCTTTTTTTGTGAAGCATTTTTATTGCTTATTAAAAACTGTGTGATTTGGTTCATGGCTTTACCCTTTTTTAGGTATCTGTTTCACTAGTGCTGTCTTGTGTGGTTGGTGTTTGTGTAAATATTCATTGATACAGTGCAGCTGTTCAGTTCTCAAAATTCTGAGCTATTAAAATAGTCATATACACTGAATATTTAAATTCTTGCTAAAAGTGTACCCTTTTAACATGGCATATGAACTGGGAAATGTGTTGGATACTTTTGCTTCAGGGAATGTCACAATTGTTTTGTGAAGGTCTGTCTTCAGTGCAGCTTTTCTGTGAATCATATTTTCCATACCCTAGTAAAGGACTTCTTGTACTTAAAAAGCATTACTGGCTTATGAACTATGTGGAAAAAAATCATATTTTATACATCCTTCTGTGTTACTTAAATGTCAGCTGTGTTCTTAATGTTGAACAAAATGTAAACATCATCCCTGCCTGAAATTGTCGTTGAAAAATACATAGCCTATATGGTTTTTATTTCTTTTTATAATATGGGAAGACATAGTGAAGCCAAGTATGATTCTCAACTTTTTAAGTGATAAAATTTATACAAAAAGAGGTTAAAAAACAGTTCTGCAACAGAGTAACAGAAATAGAGTCTGGATTCTGGCTGCTAGTCCTGCAAGGTAGAATTGGGCTTGGAAGTACCTAGGAGCAGGAGGTAACTTTGAATTGTGCCTGTGGATTAAAGCCAGGATGGTTTGATAAGATACTTGTGAGATGAGATGTCAGACTCTTCCTGTTGCTGTGTTTATTTGTCCTTGCCTCACCCTGTGCTGACAAGTTTTGCTGTTGCAGTGGCCTATCCGACATGGAATTGTTGAAGACTGGGACCTCATGGAGAGGTTCATGGAGCAGGTCATTTTTAAGTACCTTCGAGCTGAGCCCGAGGATCACTATTTTTTAATGGTGAGTTAATGAGGCCTGGTAAGGAAATAGTTTTGTAAGAGGAAAACCAAATACTGTTCCAAGCACGAGTGGCTCTGCTGGAGTATTTTTCTCTGTATGTCTTACTCGTGTAGAAATGGGTTGGGAGGAGAAAACTAGTCTTTGAAGCTGCATTATAACTATATTCTGTTAATTTTGTGATGCAGGCTACTGCAGGTCAGCTATTGCTTTTGAGGTGTTTCAAACACTGTTTAAATTCTGTTTAAAATTTTTTGTTTTGAGTGCACTGAGGATTTTTAAAGTTTGAAAACCATACCAAGCTAATCGAGGCAGGATCCTACTGAGGTAGTTTTTCAAAACTTTTTGTTTTTGCAGACAGAGCCTCCACTGAACACACCAGAAAACAGAGAATATCTTGCAGAAATCATGTTTGAATCATTTAACATCCCAGGACTTTACATTGCCGTGCAGGTGAACAAAGTGAACGTGTTCTTCTAAAATACAGAATAACTGCAGTGTTTTGGTCTTTTGTAGGCACGCGCATAAAATGTTTGAAACAGTAATTTTTGAGAGTGTAAATTAGAACACTCTGCCTGCTTCTAAATATGAACTCTGTGTGCTGTAGGCAGTGTTGGCCTTAGCTGCCTCCTGGACATCACGGCAGGTGGGGGAGCGGACTCTGACTGGAATTGTCATCGATAGTGGTGATGGTGTGACCCACGTAATCCCTGTGGTAAGTAGCAGGCTGCACTTTGAAATCAGCACTGCTTTGGACAGGGTGTGTTTACTATAAGTTTAAATAAGAAGCATCAAATGAAACCTTAGTTTTAAATTTTTCGTGTTGTTTGGGATTTCTTTCCTTGCAAAAGTATGTATTTAGTTATGTATTAATTTAGCTTGCAGTCTAGAGGAGGGTCACAGTAAGGAACCATCAGTCCAGCTTTTAAAAGGCTATTTCTGTGTAAAACCTTACCTTCCATTACTGTGATGCCTCAGTTCTCTTAAATATCAATGATTATCATGGGTTTGTCTCCTGCATGCCAACAGTGTCTGACAAGAAGTGTCCTAACTTTTTCAACACCCTGCATTTTGACTGTTTAATATGTCTGGTAATATGTGCTTTTTGTATGATTTATTGTATTTTATTGTTTCCACTCTGCTTACGTGGAAACAACTACAAATTTATATAAGTACCTGTTTGTAGATGTGATCAATCTCATCAGTTTAGTTATGTGAGGATGTTAAAAATACAGTTATCTGTTTATACTGACATCTGTTGATGTTATTCTGTGTATTTTTGAGCCATACTGTGTCCTTGAATGATCAGTTATATTAGAAATGAAAATTTGATTCCCTCTAACTTCATCTTGCATTTTGATGTTAACTTGATCTCAGTATTTTGTCATATGGGCAATGCTGAGGATCTCAGTATTTTGTCATATGAGCAGTGCTGAGAACAAGCAGCATTTACTGTGTGGAGCTCTGAAAGGTGTAAAAAAAAAAAAAGCAAGGGAAGAAATAATGTGGCTCAGCAATACCAGTGTTTTCAGTAAATGCATCAAAAAAAAAATCAGCAAGTAGATTTCTTATTTTTGTTGTGCTTATTTTAAGATCCTACTTCTTGCTTGAGTTTTCTATTCCTATTTGATTTTTCTTGTCTGAGAAATTTAATTTTATACATTTTTCTATTAATTTTTTCAGTCTCAAACAGAACACAGGTAGTTGATTTATATTATATTTGCTTTTTTGATGATGCCTTAAAGGAACCATCTGATCTGACTAATGTGTACAAGACTGTTTATCACTCGTGTATCTGTTAGATAGTCAATATCTGTTTATATTTGGTAATCAAGGTCTTTAAATAAAAATTATATCCACTTTGCAGTGAGGTGCACATTTTTAGAGTGATTTTCAAGTTTCAAGATTTTGCTTTTAATAGAAAATCAAAAATGTTATTATAAAAATGAATGTTAATTATTGATACACAGTAAGTTTTCCCCTTAAATATGTCTTTTCCTCTCCTCCTACATAGGCAGAAGGCTATGTAATTGGAAGTTGCATCAAACATATTCCTATTGCAGGTAGAGATATTACTTACTTTATTCAACAGCTTCTAAGGGAAAGGGAGGTAGGAATTCCTCCTGAACAATCTCTGGAGACAGCAAAAGCCATAAAGGTACACCCTCCTTTATCTCTTAATAAATACATAATAAATCTCCGTGAGCTAAATTTTTGGCTCTAGCAAAAGTTGCCAGTGGCTCTCTTAAAAATGCAAATGTAGGCAGTGTATTATAATTACACCAGCTTCTGGTGGTTTATCCAATCAAGAATGGGGAAAGGAGAAAGAGGAAGAAAATATTCATGCTAGACTGTTTGGAGTGAGTATGTCCCACAGATTAAATCAGCATTTAAACTTTGGAGTTGTTTAAAATTTGCTTTGTAATGGAATTTAAAAAAAAAAAATAAAAAATAGGGTGATTGTGTGGGCCTGCTCTTGCAGTGAAAGCTTGCCCATGAAATTCTTTATTGTCACAGTCCTGCTGTTGGTGGTGTTTTCATTTTGAGAGAGGCAAATGTAGCTGAGTCAGCGTATGCAGCCCTTTGGAAGCAAACGGGCCTCGAGCCTCGTGGGGCTGAGGCTTCAGTAGTGCTTTGGGTGAGAAAGTCCCTTGACCACACCATCTGTAAAACTGCTCACATTTTTCTTTCCTGATTGTGTTGCACTTGAATTCACTGATGTACTAATTATTTCAGCTATTTTTAACACTATTATTCTTAACAGGAGAAGTACTGTTACATTTGCCCCGACATAGTGAAGGAATTTGCCAAGTACGACGGAGACTCTCGCAAGTGGATCAAACAATACACGGGCATCAACGCCATCAATAAAACCAAGTTTGTTATAGATGTTGGTTACGAGAGGTTCCTGGGGCCTGAAATCTTCTTCCATCCCGAGGTAAGAACAGGGAATAGCTGTGTAAAGTTGTGCCATTCCCGGTGCCTGGGCGCCATCCCGTGGCAGTGAGGGGCCAGTGAGTCTCCTGAGCACAAGCCAGGTGTGCTCACAGGTAACTTCAACACAGTAGAAAAGTGGTTATCTCATGTCCAGTCTAACGTTTAAAACATCTCATTCTGCTCCTTTAAAGGCAGTCTGAACTTGAGGAGAAATTGTTTGAATTCAGTTTTTGTATAGTATTTTCCCCTTTTTTTCAGTCTCAATTTAAACAAGTCTGCCTCTATACTTTGTATGTTGCCAATCCCTTTGGGCACTACTGAGCATGGCATTGATGATATTCTAAATATTAGATGCAGACTTTTGATACTGAGTCAATTTGTAAGGCATGGATGATGAATTTATGCTTGAAGGAAGTCTATTGAAATCTCTCTTGGTGTGGTCATCAGTAGTATGTACAGTTCTAGGAAAGATTACTGTACGTCATCTGTCTGAGTTTTGGTAGTTCAGTCTGAGTGAGCTTCAGGATATTGTTAAGAGGAAGGAGTCAGGTTTTAGCACAGGTCCTCTGCATTCCTGCACACTTGGTTGAGCTTATATAGGCACCCACAGTCTGTAATACTGTTAAAAACTTTCATTAAAATCCACATCAACAGTGCATGAAGTTTCCCATTTTTTACCCTTGTCCTTGGAAGAATATTAAAAAACTTCTCTCTTCCATCTTTTGTCTGAATTCTAGCTTTACTCTTCTGTAGTCAGTTTGTAGCCATGTGATCTTCTGCCAATGTTACATCTCTGGGCTAAATAGTTTTTCTTCCCTGCTGTTTACCAATGTGATATAACAGAGAAGCATTCAATCCCATGTCAGACATAATTTTAAGAGCTTCTCTTTCCATAGTCTCTAAAAAGACAGTTGGGAATGGGATAAAACGCCAATTTCCATTTTTTTCATTTCTTGGTAGTTTCTTGACTCTGTATTGAAAAAACCACCCAAACCCGAACTGACTTCCTTGACAAGAAACACACAGTAGATGATGTGTACTGCATCCAAAGAGGATTTCTTATTATGTTTCATTAACTCCTCACTTGAAAGGGAAGCAAGTTAGCTAGGTAAAAGCTGCCTTTGGTAAAGCTGTCTTGTAATCTTTTCCTATTTTCAGTTTACAGAATTTGTTCTGAAGTCTTTAATACTCCTGAAGTTAGGTCTTGGGGATTGTGGTTATCCAGATTATTTCTCTGCTTTTTAAATTAGATATTTTATTTGCCATTCTCCAACTATATCATATTGGCTGGCAGACTTCAATTTTACATTCAGTTCTCATGTTGCTGTTCTGGGGTGATGTTATACCCTACCTCTCATTTCTACTTATTCCTTTTATCCTGCTGTTTAATCAATGTCTTTATGAAGAGCTCAGGAGTTTTCAGGCTGTAGTTCATTCAGATGAAATTCGGTGTGCAGCAGCTTCTCTTTTGATTAATGTGGCTTCATGTTTTTGCTTCTTGTATGATTAATTCTTACTGTGGGAGTTAGCTTTAATTTTTTTAGAGAGCCCCCATCATCCTTAGGGCTCCTGAGCTCCAAGCCAACTCCCATTGCTAATTTTCTCTCAGTTCTGTGTATACTTGTTTTGTTTGACTGTTGTTATTTTTTCATCCATATAGATACCTCATCTTACTTTTAATGAAAATCCCATATTCTTCTACACAAAAGCTTATAATATATCTAGAATAATATGGTAATAATATGGTATATATATATATTATTGTTATTATTATTATGGTAATTAATTTAATTTTTCAGACATGGGCTATTACCAGTTCTTTTCTTTGAAGCTTATTTTAAGTGGAAAATTTCCACTGGGCTGTTTCCTAGCTTTAGAAACTCTTGACTCTCTAGTTTATAAGTGCAGAAGCTTACATTAGCGCTGTGTTCATGTTTGCATTGATGGGGGCTTTCACTCAAAACCTTAAACTATTCGTGCTCTTTTGAACATTAGATATTTCTTGGGCTTGGGAAAAAAAATCTGAGTTTTGGTGGGAATTTAACTGAAATATTTTAGCAGCATTAAAGTCTTTTTGTAGGGAAACATTCTGATTTACAGACTGGTGTTTTTAATCTCACTTGAAAGGAAAGGCAGGACCACAGTGCATGGTAACAGTGTGTTTAATATTGCAGGAGAACTCAAACTCATCTTGCAGGCAATAAAAGTGCATAGTGCATGAATTGTAAACAGTGAATTTCTGACCAAGGAAGAGAATCTTGGGTTTCTCAGCAGAAAAATAAGTCTCATTTCCTCTGTAGAGAAGTGTTTGTTTTAATGTAGAATAAGTGATGAGCAAGACTACTACTAAAACTCCTACTCGGCCCCTATTGTAGTCTCTCCACAGTCTTATTTCTGCCTTTTTATTTCTGTGTTCTTTGGATGAAAAATCTAATGCCTGTTCTGTTTCATTTTAGTTTGCTAACCCTGATTTCATGGAATCCATTTCGGATGTAGTTGATGAAGTTATACAGAACTGTCCCATTGATGTCCGGCGTCCATTATATAAGGTACAGCCTTTCTCTTGTAAAATTCATGTAATTTATTTAAAGCCTAAATATCAGCATCATGGCTACCACTTCCTCCACAATGAGAAATGTAAACTTTGGATAGAAATTAAATGAAGTGCCACTTCTGAATGCCAGTAGGTATTTGCTGCTTTTTAGTTTTGAAAGAAAAGTTTCTGTAAAGGCTCGATACATAGGTAAGTATTGTATCCCTGGGGAGCTGTGGCAGAGGGATGTTATTTGGATCTGATATTTCTAATGTGAATTCTTGTGCATGAAGGACTTTTGGTTTTGCCCATATTAGGAGTTACACTGTGGTCTTACCCCTCTCACTACCCTCCTTCCCCTGCTTTATTAAGTAATGGTTTCCAGGTTTGGTTTTTTTCAGTCTTGTCTTGTACCTGCCCATTGCAGTTCAGTCAGTTCTACATCACTTAAAAAGTACATGAAAACTGAATATATTTTATGAGAGAACAATTAGGCCAGGTTAAACCTGCTTAAGCACAAGGTGTAGTCCAGAAAGTACTTTCAGTTCCTGATTCTTTAAGGACTGAAAAGTAAGGTACTGACATGTGTAGTCCATGGCAAGCTCTGTCTGTGTCAGCAGCGCATCCCACATCCCATGGTTCCCTTTCTTTCTGCTTGCACAGGAGCAGTGCAATTTTGGAAATAACAGCATAAAGCTACAGCACACAGAGGTTGTCTGCTCATGTAAAAGGTGGTAGTGTTCCTCACCTGGTAGAATGTGCATTAAGTTTCAAATAAGTCATGTCTCAGGATAATTTGTAACTATTAAAATTTTACAGTCTCTTCTCCTTGCCTGGTAAACACCCTCTGTAATCTAGAATGAGACGTAGCACTCCAGAGCAGATCTGTGGGGCAGGACAAAAGGGGAAGTTGAACTGCTTAACAGCCTCATGTGTCAATTCTGCAATAGATGTCTTCATTGACTTCAAGCTTAAGTAGCAGTAGGGTTTAGGAACCCCTCAGTGTGTGGTTGTTCTTAGGTTCTCTGCTTTTTATCTGAGAGACCAAAGCTTCCTCAGAGTAACAAATTCTTTGCTTGGTGTAGGGTAGGTTTTCGTACTGATTAGAAAGTGGTTTTTAAAATTGGAGGTTGTTACTTCTGCCTCATCATAATCAGCAGACAAATAACTTTCTCTTGGCTTGCCACTGATTGAGACTTTGTTTTTCTTTTTTCTGTTTTTCATTATAGTTGCTTAATTAAAATAATGTTTCACAATTACTTGTTGAATGTACTGAGAGATGTCAGTAGTTATTAGTGATAATAGTTGCTATCTTCTTTAAGCAAGGTCACTTCAAAGGGACGAGCATCTCTTGTTCTCATTGTTTAAAGCAGTGTCTGGATGCAGAAATATTCCTCTCATACTTTTTCTCTGAGATTTATCAGTTCACTTGCCCACAGTGCTGAGTGGTGGCCACCCAAGACCCTGTGCTTTGGAGCTGAGTTTCCATCAAATGTATTTGGATTCTTCCTCAGCATTCCTGCAGAAAATACCTAACAAAAAAGAAAATACCTACCTTCTAGAGTTTTGTGTGATACGTAGCCTTTGAATCATTGTTCCACAGCCCGTCTTTTGATGTCCTGTGGTAGCAGTGATTGAGAGACGGGGACATCCGAGTTGAAACCAGAACCCCATTTTATTGAGTATGCAAGGTGTTTATATAAGGTTTTACTTGTATGGCACTTACATAGGGTTCTGCTTTTGGTAACAATTTTCCATTGGTTATACAGTCTTCATGACATCAGTTACCTGGTAAACATTACAAAGTTTCACAACATATCTCTCTGTCACTTCTACCCCAGGGAGTGGTTACCTGTGTCTGTCTCTCCCATGGTTTCTGTTTGATTAGGCCTAAGGTACTAGGCTCCTTTATCAGTTCCAATGTGCTCCCTGTTTTATTCCCCGTACTATGGTATTTCTGAGTTTTATTGCCAGTATCCCTGTTTCCTAATCTGATCAACATCTCTCACAAGGCCAGTTATCTTACCTCATATTGATGTTTGGACCAGCAGAACCTTGGTAAGACTTCTTTAGCCAGATCTGTGACAACCCAGCCTAAAGGGAAGAAAGCATCTAAGATTTGTAAATGGTCATTGGTCAAAAGAAATGACAAAAGTCAGAGGGCCTGAAAGTTTTTAATGAGTTACACACTTGGCATGGAAATTGGTCTGTTAGTCTCTGACCTACTATCTAAGCACACGGCAGTAGCTTTTGGGTAAAGGGGTAGGTTTAAAGGGAAGAGATGAATTAAAGAGGGAGAGATTAATTAAAGAACGGAAGAGAGAAAAAGGGAGCACCAGTCCTGGTTTTGCTGTTGAATTAACTGCATCAGTCTGGCCAGTTACATGTCCAGGGTCCTGGGGGCACCCCCTGGATTTGGGGTGAGGGTACCTTTTTATGGAGAGGTTTCACTGCCCCAAATACAGGTTTCTTGCTTTCTATGTAAATTAGTTACCATGTGCACTCTGTCCTTTCAGGCCTTTCTGGAAATGGGTTGGAGGGTTTTGGAGGCTTTTGGTGGTAGAAATCCTACCCTATATGGCAACCACCCATGCCAGATTCCTCCCACTCATACTGTGTTGTGGTTTGTTCTCATGGACAAATGCCCTACGTGTGCCTGGCCCCTCTTCTCCAGCCAAATCCGGTTCTTCTTCACAGTGTGTTAATACCAACAGTCCCTGGTTAGAACCAGCAGTTCTTGTCTGTTATTACCAACAGTCCTTGGTTGGCTCCACAGCCGTTTACTTATTGGTGTTTGAGCCCCTTATTTTCTTGAAATTGAGAATTCAAAAGGATTTCACTTTGGACTTCTGCCTACAGCACCAGTGGAGAGTGGGCTTTAATCATAGGACTTTTCCATCTTGGTGTCATGGGGTTAGTTTACCTTTAAAGAAGTTAAAGTTGCTGGGGACTCCTGGGAGTCTTTTCTCCTGACCAATTATCGGTCATTGCTGAGAATTGACAGCAGTTTTAGCCATTGAAAAGTAAAATCAACTTGTGAACCCCACCTTAAAGTGTACAACCAGAAGTCTGTGGTGTTCTTTGTTTCCTGACTGTGAAGAGTGGCGGAGCTTCAGCTGGCCTCCGGTTCCTTGCCCAGGCCATGCAGCCGGGCGGGGGCCGGGCCAGGCCCGCCGCGTCTCTCGTCTCCCGGCCGGGAGATGAGGCTTGTCCCGAGCTAGGCTGGGCTGGGCTGGGCCCGGCCCGATCTCTGGCTCAGCTGCAGGTTTTGCTGTAACTACATTCACTAGAAAACTGCTGAGTGAAAAAGGAGAGGAGCTCTGAGCCTGCTGCAAGCAGAGACGGAGACCACGCTCTAAAGCAGCTATGAGGAACTTTTCATCGCAAACAGCTCCAGCTCCTGTTCAGCAGAGATTACCGAACTATTTACAAAAGCTTGGGCAAGATTTTAACTCTTTCTTATCCAGATGAGACTTGCGGATTAATCTTTTCATCCAGAGAGAGAAAAGGAGAGTGATCAACATGAAAAGAGACTTTATAAACTACTAGTGGCAAGAAAGAAAAGAGACTTTAAGAAAGGTAGAGAATTAAGAAGATGCTTTAATTAAGCTGAAATATCTTTCTGTTAAAACTATGGAGATGGACAATGAAGTCCTGAAAAGAACTCCTTTAATTCATGATAGAGTATGGGGAGGAATAGAGTGTTCAAAGTGTAAATTTGAGTAAAAAGTGGAGTAATTGTGGTATAGTGAAGTGCTGGGAGATTTGAAGCCTTGAGAGGCAATGAGAAAACTGTTTTCTAGTGAAGCGTACTGAAACAAATGAAAAATACTTTTTTGCCTTTGACTAACTTATCCTTAAAAATGCTATCCTCAAACTCATGGCCCATAACACATTTCAGAGTGATGTGGAATGGGAGAGGTGGGCTTTAATAACAGTAGCTCTGAACAGCTGATATCAGAGAAACGAGAAACTATAATAAAAATAGTTTTCTTGTGACAAACTCCATAAATTAACAGAAAGGAACTTCTGTTTCTTTACAGAAACTGATGGAAAGACTGTAGAAAGAATTGAGATTATTTAAACCATCAGAATTATAAAGTTTTTGTCTCTGTTGTCATGTGAACAAAAGAATGGTGAACAGTGAGAAATGAAAAAGTTTTTCTCTAAAGGTTTATTCTGGTGTTCTTATAGTTTGTCAATAAACTTTCTTTACTCTTTTTAAGTTTTATACCTGGTTTGCTCTCGTTTTAGTCCATGTCTCACGGCAAGAGAGAAATAATTCTTTTTTCCCCTTTTTTTTTGTTAATTACTGGTTCAAAACCACGACACTTGGTCACAATTTGACTTGGTTTTGTTGAAAATTCAATAACAGAAATATTATTTCACTTGAGTTGTTATTTGGGCAAGAAAAAAATTTCAAAGGCTGTTTGTTAAAAAACAAGTTCTCTCTTAACACCTGTTAGTTCTGGGAACAGGCAGTGTTTCTGTTAAGCTCAAGAAAGACTTAGTCCAAGTGCAGTTTGTCAGAGCTGAGGCCTAATGAGAATTTCCCATATTCCATTGGGGCCTGATTTGGGGGGATGCAGCCCTAGAAATCCATCCCACAACTGAAGTCAGCTTCTCTGTGCCTCCACAAGATCCCATAACCTGCAGCACAAATATCCTTTCATTCACATGATGAAGCCTTTTTTAATTGTATAATGATTGCCAGCAATGCACTCTCTAATTCCCATGATTACATCTTCTTAATGTGATTGCTTGGAAAAACTGATTTGTATTCTGTAGCACAGAGCTGAGAGATCTGGATTGCTTGGGATGAATTGCTTTCTGCTAAAACAGAAAAAAGATAGGTATGGGTTTGAAACCAGGGAACTTGCATTGAAATTTGAAAAAATGAGGTGGGTTTTGGTGGGTTTATTATTTATTTTTTGTTGTTGTTTTTGGCAAACCCAAAGCTTCAGAAAGCAAAATGAAAGTTAAAGCAAGTGCTTAAATGAAATGAGAAATGGCAGAGGAGATAATTCTTGGATCTTATCACGTGGATGAAACAATTTGGCATCCTGACTGCGTCAATCATTCCTGTGTGTTGAATTCCACTGAAAAATGACCCACTGTGCAGTGCATGCAGCTAAAAGTGCTGCATTTGTGGGGCTCAGTGAGACATCATCCTTGGCATTCTCTGGGTAGAATGGTGTATAGTTCATCTAGTTCTATTTTTTTTGAGAATTCCTTAGCTTTTTTTCCTTAAAATATCATTCCACAACCTTTACTTATACTTGTCTCATAATTATACATGGTATAACTGATAACTCAGAAATTGAGAGAAATTATAGGGAGATTGCAGTAGCATGATGGGGCCTGTGCTCTGCACAAAAATGAGACCCTTCCCCAGGTTTCAGGTTCCTGAGAGCACATCAGTGCTCTGGATAACTACTGCACACCCAGCTTGGATCAGTGATGAATCACACAGCAGATGATAGTGTGGAATGTTTTCAGCACTAGTTGGTATTTAAAAGTCTCTTTTCAACCTGAAAGTGATCTGAAACTTGTCCTAATATTTGTCAGTTAGGACATGAGTTTTTGGCACTCAATGTCAAAAACCAGTTTCCTCCTGAATGTAGTTATAATAACTTTAGAGGTGGACAAAGGGCTTTGAAAAAGTTCTATAAACTGATTGCTATCCTAATAAACAGTATTTTTTGTTAGCAATAGGTTCAGAAACTACCACTTTTATTCTATGCTCTACTTCATCTTTCTTTTTCCTTATCCAGAGTCTCTCCCCAGATACTTCCAGAGTTCAGATGAGAATAGTAGTAACAGTTCTGAGGTCCTTGCCTTCTCCCAGTACAAAGGATAGAAATGGAGAGTCACTGACTGTCCCAGCAATTGATTTCTTTCAACTTTCCTCTGCTATGTTTTTAACACAAATATCTGAATGAAAGAATATAAGATAAATGGCATCTGAATCCAGGTAAATTCTGTTAGAAATACCTCTGAAAGGTCCTAGCCAAGTATGCGTAACCATTCATTATTCAGATCATGCTGCATCAAATCACAACATCTTTGACCTCAAACTTCTAAGCCAGCTTCTCAAGTTGAAAATTCTGCATGAGGTGGGGGTCTGTAGGATATTGGCAAGTGTGGTGTTTTATTGGAGATGAGTTATCCAGGTTTTCCATGGAAACACAGGTGCATAGAGAGATTTTGACAAATTGGCTCTTTTCCTTAGAGAAGGTGACTTCTTAGCTGGGTGTGCAACTGTTGTAGACTCAGATCAGTCTCTCTCAAAATGAAAACTTAGTGAAATAGTAAAGTCAAGCTTGTTGCTACAATTAAGACTTGGACTGTGCTTGTTGTGTCAGTGTTCCCTCAGCAAGTCAAAGTGCGGAGCTCCCAAGGGCCCATCCTCAAACACTGGAGAGGTCCCAGAGCAGGGGCTAATAGGGTGCTAAAATAAAAACCCCCTGCCATCACTCCTGACTTCAGCTGCTGGTGAGCAGAAACACTTGGTGTGAGAGCAGCTCCAGCTGCACAGTGTGGTGGGTAGATGGCACTGTTGGACTGGCTTTGCTGATCTGTGCTCCAGCACCACAGAAATTCCCTGTTCCTGACCCAGAGCAGAGTGGGGAGGCTCTGGGTGTGAGGGAAGGGTGGAAAGACTGCCAGGCCACGGCATCTGCTGGCACTGTGACAGGACATGGGAAAGGAACAGCATTCCTGCTGAATTCTGCTGGATTCCTGCAGAATTTGAATGAAAGCCCCATGAGATTAACTCTGTCATTGTAGTACAGGAGTACTGAGGAAAAGCCCTGCTTATTCCTATCACAGCTGTAAATAAATTTGTAAGATTACTCCTTTTAGTTGGTTTAACAATAGCTCAGTGCATTTGCAGGATTTTCTGGTTCCTTTTGTGTCTGAGGTGTATTTCTGCAGAATGGCACCACCATATGTCATGCTGAAATCTCTTGCTATCACTTGAAATGTGAAATAAGCGTTGAATTAATTATTTTAAGGAAAAACAAATGGTTTCTTTATTAGTAGAAGTAAATGTATTTTAAAAATAGTATTTCTTACAATAAATTTACTACTTTGTGCTATATTTATTGTATGGTATGAACTATATTTATCCTTATACTTCCCATACTCTGTTGGCAAATAGTGCCCTGTTTTAACCAAATTAAGAGACATGTAGCTTAATTGATTCACTTGCTAATGAAGTGCTTGGCTTCAGTTTATGAACCTTCCTGGTTTTACCCCTAATAATTTTTGTTAACAGTCATATATTGATCTCCTTACATGTCTCTGGTGGTCTGGTCATGTCATGTTAACTTTAATTTAGGCTGTCAGTTGGAAAGAAGGGAAAATGGGATGTGTTGTTCTTACTTGCCAGAAAAGCAGGGAATGCTTTTCAGTTTGGTGCTGCAGAGTCTGATGTGTCCAGCTGAGAGTGTGCTCACACCACGGTGCACTGTGAAGATGCACAAACCAGTTCAGCACCTTGTGTTTGGTAGTGCTGAGTTCTTCAGGAGCTAATTTCACTCTTTTCACTCTTTATGTAAGCTTGATTTGGTCAACAGCCCTCCTGTTGCAGGAGCTGGAGTGCTCTGTTAGGGAATTTCATATCTGCCAGCATTACAACAGGCATAATAATAGAAATGGTACAACGAGAAACTCAGTATCACAGAGTTCATAAAAGAAGCAAAAGGTACAGATAAGAAGTGAGAAATTTCTTTGCCAGCCCTCTGAGGTGATCTTGATGGTCTTAGAGGTCTTTTCCACCCTTAATGATTCTGTGATTGGTATCCACTCCCGTGATGTCCTTCCAAAAATAGCCTGCTTCCATGTATGTGCTTGTTGTGGTTAACTTTTTCAGGTGTGTGGAGGGGCTTCATCCCTCTGCTAAGGGAACACATTCTTTTGAAACAGCTTAAATGTTCAGCCAGTTAGCTATAAAAGTGAAAACCAGCTGGAGGTTCTTTCCATCAGCAAGTATGATAATTACTGTTAGCTGAGAAACATGTGGGCTGCTTGGAGCTGTTAAACCAGCTGAAGTGTGTTTGAGCAGAGTAAGATCAGAAGAAGTCTTCTTTAAAGGAATCAGCTGGAAAGAGATACTTAAAGCCTAATATCTTTGATGTCTTTTTCTGGGAGGCCAGAGGATTCTCTTGACAGGCTGAAAACCCAAACATCACTAGTAAGCTTTCTCCACAGGTGTATTTAGCATGCTTTAGTTTTATGGTTTTTGTTAAGTAGTTATTAGAATTATGCAGATTTATTCTTGAGAGGTCAGGGTGGAACAAGGAGGTGGGTGGTGCCCCCTTGGTTTTCTGGGGTTTTTTTTCTGTTTTTTTTTTTAATCTGACCATCTTTTCTCACCTTTACTGTGTACTTTTTAAGTGGTGGGTGTGGTGTTTGAGGGAATTGGAATGGATATGGATTCTGCTTTCATTGTAGGTGGGGAGTACCTGGCTTTGACCTGACTTGCTGAGTTGAGAACTTCCTGAAGGCTGTATGACAAGTCTTCTGCTAAAGAGTTAGCATGGATTTAGTTTGGCACTGACAAGAAGTGCAGGGAGCAAGGGAACTGTAACTTTATAATTAACCAGCTTCTAAAGTTGGTGCCTTCTAAAGGCAGTTGGTGTCACCTAGTTACTTACATCCAGAATTTTGCTTAGCCTGTCTGGTTCAGATATGTGATAATGAGGTGACTCATCTTTTCAACATTTGTACCTTGGTGCTTCTATTCTCCTTGGGCAGTGTTATTGTTGAACTGATTTTAGTGTGTATAAGTACTTGAATAATCATAATTTGAAGAAGATGTAGCTTCTTAGCCTCTAACCCTGGAATGGTAGCTATGTAGAAAGAGCCTCCCAATGATACTGTACTCTGTAGTTACATGAATTGGTCTTGGATGTATTTGAAAAATTATTCTTTGGTTTATTCTAGAGTCTATTTTTAGTGATAGCATTGTCCACTTTATGGAGTATGCTTGAAGTTTAATTTGCTTTGAATAGAATTATTGCTTTCACATTCTTCGCCAACTTCATTAACTCCAGGTAATATTTTCTGATGGCATCTTTTAAATTGCTATTTCATCACTCAGGTTGGTTGTTGTCTTTTTTTGCCCATTAGCAATTTCCTTTTCCCAAGTGGAGTGCATGGCCACTTTGATGCAGGGGAATAGATGTTCTTGTGTATGGAGAGAGAGTTGGGGGAATCCTCCCTCCCACTTTAACTTCAGGATCAGCTATGATTTATGGCTCCTTTTCTCTCCTCTCTCCTCTTTTCCTTTTGGAAATGTTTCAGTAATGTTATGGGGACTTGTGTTTCTTTCTTTAAAGCACACCTGCCTTGTTATGCATTCTTTTATTCTGTAGATAATATGAAACTGTGAAGAAATGAGGTTTTTCCTACTGTAATGGTTTTTATGATGTGCAGGGATTTTTTTCTCATGAATAAACAAAGATTTCTTCTCTCTTTACAAGGTACAAACAAGATTTCCCTGGTTATCTGTTACTTAAAATCCAAGCACTTCTGCACCTTGCAAGTGTGAACACTTAATATGCATGTCTTTGACTCTTCAGATCCATGTGCAGGCTGAAAACAGTGGGTCAGGGATTCTTTCATTATGTGCACAGTCTTGGTCTGCAATGTCAAAAAAATGTTACTGAGAGATAATCCTTGGACCTGTGTACAATGAACTCGTGATCCAAGTTCCTTGTGGAAATGTGTCACAGGCATGTTAGTGGTTTTAGCACTGTGCAAAGGCCTTTGTGCAGTTTTGTCAGATTAAGTGCTTTTTTCTGGTCATGAATTGTATTTTTGCTGCCACTGATGTTATGTTCCAGGGGTCCTATTTTGAATCCCCCACCTTTGAAATTACTTCTCTGTTAGTCTGGGATGCTGCAGTGTTATCAGAATTAGGGATGGGAAATTCTAAAATGTCTGTTCAGAATCCAAGTACAAGTCCAGCCTGAGAGGCATTTGGTTCTGCTCTGAAAACTGAATACCATACAGGCAAGGGAAGTGGCATCATACCTTCCTCTGTGCTGCAGTTCTCTGTGAAGGTGTGACGCCTTTTGAAGTACTCTGGAAATAAAAAAAATAAAAAAATAAGAGTTCTAGATAATTCTGTAGCTATGCAATATGATGAGACTTTAGCCTTATTTAGTGTCAGGGCTAAAACTGTTTGCTGTGAACATCCCCAGAGAGACTTCTTGATGTAGTGTCTTATTTCTGCTGCTCTGCATATGGAGGGTGCTAGCTCATGGTTTTAATGGAATCCTCCTTTGTAGTAACCCATTCTACATAAATGTATTTAAAGGAGAAAAGTAGGGGAGCCATGAACTTCCTGTGAGTTGGGGGGGTGCTTAAGGTGTTCTACCTACCTTGTCAGCTTCCTAATGATGCTGAGATTCAAAAGGTTACCTCTGCAGTGTTGGCTGTTGGGAAACTTGCTTGAGGATGGATTTACAGAATGTGTCTTTAATTTCTGCACAGAATGTGGTCCTTTCAGGAGGATCCACGATGTTCAGGGACTTTGGACGACGACTGCAAAGGGATTTGAAGAGAGTGGTGGATGCAAGATTGCGGCTTAGTGAGGAGCTCAGTGGTGGTCGGATAAAAGTAAGTGAGCGTTTCAAGTGCGTTAATTACATGAGTAGTGACAGAAATCAAGTTCAGAGTTTTCACCTCACTAGTGAAAATACACTGTAAAGTCAGTAGAGTATGTTTGTGTTGTTAAAAGCACCGATAGCCTTGCAGCACATAGCTCTTTATAGGAATCTTAAAATTACTGTGAGCAGTTCTGCTTTTCCTTCTAGGAGATGTGTTAGCAGTAAGCAAGAGGCATTTAACTTTGTGTCCTTCATCATAGTTATCATGAAGAGTTTTATGACTTGATCTCCTAGGGGGAGCATATCTGACTAATAAGTGTTGTAGTGATGTGAATAGAGGGTTAAAGGTGTCTGGTTCTGACCACTAAATATGAACTGTTTTCCTTAGCCCAAACCAGTGGAAGTTCAAGTGATAACACATCACATGCAGCGTTATGCAGTTTGGTTTGGAGGTTCCATGCTGGCTTCAACAGTAAGTCTTCATCAAAGTTGTTCTTAATTTTTATTGTATGTTGAATTCTGGATGTATTTTATCCCAGTACTAAGTTGTAAACTTTTTCATTGTCACAGCCTAAACTGTGTCACATTCTGGAGTCCTTACCCAAGTTTTATCTCAGTAAAATTTGTACAGGGCAAATGGAAGCTTGCTCAAGTAAGGATATTATGAGTTGACATAATTCTGAAGTAATTTTGGTATGATAGTTCCAATATAGTGCCCTTAGTCTTTAAATCAGCACTAGAGATTAGTTAGGACTTCAGGAATATAGAATCCTAATCAATGGTCTTAAATGCAAGAGAGAAGCAAATACAAGAAAATGGGAGTAATTGCTGTCTGCCAAGTGGGACTTCTTAGTGCTGTGTTTAAAAGCAGTCCTACGACCAGACAAAGTTTTTTTGATGAGTTGCATTCATATCCTAATATTTCTCATTTTATTATATTTCAAAATGCAGTACAATGTTGTAAAGTTGCAAGCTACAGAAATGTCAAGATATTATTTATTTGTTGTTTTTTTACTACTTATCTTCTTATGCTTTTGGGGGGATTTGTTTTATATTTTTATAGCCAGAGTTTTTCCAAGTATGTCACACCAAGAAGGACTATGAAGAGTATGGCCCTAGTATTTGTCGTCATAATCCTGTTTTTGGAGTCATGTCATAACGTTCATCCAGTGGAAATAAGATCTCTGAAACCATGCTGGTGAAGAAACTCATGAAGTGCAGAGGAAGGCAGCAGATACTGTAAATACTGAAGCAAGATGTGGTTAACTCTGAGGCATTTGGATCACCATTGTGCACTAAAGCACAGCTTACAGCCCTAAGTCATTTCAGTACGAGCCATTTCTCTGCTGACTACTCAGAGCCTTTCCTTCTTTCTTCCTAAATGTGAGGTTATTGAAAATAGGTATGTCTCAGTTTAGGAGGTTGTGCAAATACTACTGAAACTGCATCTAGAAGAATAAGGCAGTGTTTTACTGCTTGTGGAAAGATCTAAACCTTTCCCACTTGTGCCCTGAGTTTGCAATCAAACCTTTAGCAATGGAGCACTAAATACCACATTGCCTTTAGGGGAGTTGGAGTGGATACAGGTACCTACCCAAATGGAATAGATTGCAGGATTGGGACAGTACTTTGTAAATGTAGGTTTTCATATAATTTTGTATTTTATGATGTTGGTAGGGTGAATTGATGACTAGTTCTAAGCACGAACAGCTGTCAATGTCATGGAGTGGTGTTATGCATTTCCAGGTGTGAGGCGTGTATTGGAGTAGTGCTGGTATATTTTTGGGGGAAAAAACAAAAAGCCATGTATGATAGAAACTGATCTGTTCATGTTTGGATGATACAAGTGATTTACAGTATTGTGCAAAGTTTATTATAGCCACTGTTCCTTTGTTTTGAATTTTCTGAAACTGTTTTTTAGGAGATGATGTTTTGTTTTGCTGTTGGTGAGTGATGGATGACACACGGGCCTTGCACCAGTGAAATAAAAGCTGTTAACATCTTTATGAATGTTGGTGGTCCTGATTTCCTCTCCCACTTCACCTCACGAGGTTGGCTTTGCATTTGTATTTCTGTCTATGTGGGATCACATCCGCTGGATGTAAAGGGAGCTCTGGAGAGTTCTGGTCTTGTTTAGTGCAGGACTTACTTCAAAATGCTCTGTTTGCTCAGGGCCAGTCAAGTTTCTGTGAATGGAGATTCCTGAACACTTGGGCAAGTTGTTCCAGGGCTTAACTACTCTGTTATGGGTACATGTTCTTGTGTTATGGACAAAGCTTTTGTTCTGCTGTGGTTTAAACCTAATAGAATAGGAAATCCTGCTTCCCCTGTCCTTGCTGATATTCATCCTAAAGGTTTTAAACAGTTTGTGTAGCCCAGAGTTTTGTTAGACAAATAAATTTGATTTTAGCTTTCATGAAGGAATTGAGACCAAGCAATTATTTCTTAAGCATAAGTTTAGAAATTAAACAAAATGGGACTGCAGGACTCAAGCCTGCTTCTGAATGCTTTTCAACTTAAAGCTCAGCACTCAGGGGAAAAACATTAAAACATAATTTGCTCAATCCTCTCACTAAGAAAGAAATGGATATTCTATTACAATATGTACTGTTTCAGCTTGTTCCAGTGTCACATCTACTTGTCTCTGTTTAAATCTACATTTCAAATTTATCGGTGCATTGCTGCCTACTTAGGATTTTGGCCTGTAAAGCAGAATCCAGAGCCATGGATGGAGTCAGGCTTCAGAGGAAGAGTCACATATTGGTGCACTGAGAAAGTGCTGAGGCACCAGCATACTCACATGGTGCTACAAAATAGGCAATGCTGGGCAAGTAGCATGGGAGGTTACATGGGGCTTGCAAACAGCTCTAGCCAGGCATTAAGGCATCTTGAAATTTGCAGGAGGTGGGTAATTTTTTGAGAAAAACTTCTGACACAAGGTATGGGCACCCATTTTGTCTTGTGGGTGGTGGGAAAAAAGCTTTCAGAAAGCAAGCAAAACAACAAACCAGGAAATGTGCTCATGTTTGCTCTTCATGAAAAAGTACAATAGTAAGAATGTTTAGGATGTTTGAGTGATCTGAAGCTGAATTTTCCTATTCTTAAAGTTTTTAGAAGTCTGAACTACCTGCCACACTACAGACCCTGTGAGTGTAAAACAGTCATTGGGCTGAAAAAAATCCAAGGTGAGATTAGTCAGGGCACCAATGCAAATGTGAGGTATGAACCCCTTCTGTCTTTGTGCCCTTGGGATAATTTGACCTTCAGGGCAGGTAAGCTTGCCTTTTCAGTTACATTTTATGGATTTGTTGCAAATAGTTAATGAACATCCACAGTGACACTGAAAACGATCCCCATACCTTGTGTTTTGGGTGCTAACTCAAAAAGGAGCACATGGTTTGGCTTTGAGTTCTTTTGGACAGAGGAAGGAATTGAACCCAAGACTCCTAAAACAAGAAGGGCCAGCAGGTACTTAGTCCATATCCAGGCACTTACACACCAGCATGGTTTCCTAAGGAATGATCTGTGTAAACAAAAATAAAACATTGCTGGGGCTTGGTGAGGGTAAAGGTTTGCTGCTCTTACAAGCTGTTGTCCAAGGGGTTGTGGTCCTGCTTTGTCCTTGGTGACCACAGGACACTTCTGTGAGATGATTTGAAGTGTTAACCTTGCAGGCAACTTTACCCCACCCCTGTTTTCCTAAACACAATGATCTGTTAGAGTGCTTCACCCTGCTTGGGGAAACTGCAAGTTTATGAATTCAACAATGAACCTTGATCTTAATTGGTCTTAATCTTTGCTGGTGCTTTCTAAATGAATCTTATGAAATTGGGTCGGTTGGTTGGTTGATTTGTTTGGGATTTTTTGCTCCTTAAGTTTTTTAATTGGTTTGTAGAATGTCTTGAGCATCTTTTTAAAAGTTCTTCAAAGATCTAGATCAGCATGGCTTAGGTAGAGGGGTATGCATGGAGGCAGAGCACAGGTAAGCTAAACTGCAGCAAGAAGTTCAGCCTCATCTATACAGCTGTAATTGGGGGTTTTGGCTCTGTTAAAGATTTGTGATACTGTGTGTTCATTAGAAAAAGGGGTTACCTGCCTCCCTCAGCCAGTTAGCAGATGATGTGTTCTACCTTTGATTAACTTTGACTTGGTTTGAGTCAGTGCTCTAGAACTGGAAAGTATTGTTTCCTGTTATAAATCTTCTGAGCTTTTCCCTTTTTTTTCAGTAGTATTTAAAAACACTTGAAGCTTTTATGAAGCTAAAGAGCACTGTGCATATGTTCAGTGTGGTACTTTCAATTAACTACAATTAGTGAAGTCATGATGTGTACTGGAGTACTGATCTTTCTGTAAATAATTCATTCTTTATGATTGCTGGCTTCTCTCTCATCTGGAAAAATTGCTGTTGTGCTAAACCAGCACTGGAGATGGAACAAGCAAAAACCTTATTAAAAACCACCAGGGATATTGAGCAGAGATATGCAGCCTCCAGCCTAACTGGAAAGTGTGTTGCATGATATTAAGTGTGGTACCTTAAGGTAGTTACAGAAAATGAAAGCTTAGGTAAAGCTGTGAGATAGCCACTCACCTCACTTCCGTACAGTGGTCCCTTGCAAGAGCATTTTTGCAAAAGGTAAAGAAAAACAAAGTAGTGAAGGGGAGTGTTTGTATAACTTTCCAGCTTCTTAGGTTTCTTTCCTGCATGCTAAACATAGGTGACAGAAGAAAGAATCAGAAGGGTATCTATTCATGTCTTGCTTTTGTGGTCACTTTTGTTCTTGCTCTTTCACCTCTGATGATTCCTCTGCCAATTTCCAGGGCCTGATCCAAAGTCAGTGGAAAATATTTCTCTTTGGCATTATTGATTCTGTATTGATACTGATAATATTCTGTATACTTTTCTATTTATTACAGCCACTTGCCATGTCAGTCTTGCCCATGCTGCATCACTTCAGGCTGGTCACTTCATTTCTCTGTGCTTTTTCCTGACCTTTTCCTAGGGACTGCCTCTTAGATAATACCTTAGCACTCAGCGTGTGTGCTCTGACATAAGTGAAAAATCCTTAGGTGCAGATGTCTGACATGGTCACTTGGGCTTCAAAAGTAGCATAATTACATTCTGAGGACAAGTCATCTCATCCTAGCATGTATGCATCTAAAAGAAGATACTTCATCCTTTGGCAGTGCTTTTTCCATTCAGTTAATAAAATTGTATGGTATGATGCACAGATGTTGCATCTAATTCTTAAAGGCTCAAAGTCTGAGAAAAAAAAACACAACCCACTCTGCTTTTGGTCTCTGGGCACTGTTAGCAGAACAGACTGAGGCAGTGTGGCTCCTGCACTACACCCAAGAAAAATGCTGAAGGATGCTGCTCTACTGCATTGGCTTCCAAACAACCTGAGAATTTTTACTTTGATGTTGTTTAAATGAACAGCCTGGGTGGTCCTGCTTGTATGTTCACAGGTTGGGTCTTGCTGTGCCGGCCTGTTACTCTTCCTGCCTGTTGTTTTTATGGAAGATTAACTCCTGTGAGCTGCAGCTTTCTCTGGTGCAAGGTAAGGGTGAGCTGGCACAGCTGTTCCCGTGTACCCGGGGACAGCAGAGCTGCCACGGTGTCATCTCACAGCACAGAGCTCTCAGCAGCTTTCTCAGCTGTGCCAGCACTTGTCACATTGCTCAAGAAGGAGGTTTTGTCCACTCTTAAGCAGTGCTTGTAGAAGTGGCATTTGTGCCTTGCAGCTCTCTCCTGCTGGGCAGGTGAATGGCTCTGGAGGAGGCAGCCTTCTGCTGCCTTCAGCTATTGTTGAAGTAGAGGTCAAGCTAAATCAGGATATTCGGATTATTTTTCAGCTTTCCAATGGGTGAAATTGGGAAGAAGGAGGACAATTTGGTAACTCTTTTAGAGGTTTAAATGAGATTTTATATTTTTACCAATATATTGCAATAAAAGCCTGTCATACTGGGGAGAGGCATGGGGTTCATATAAGTACCTGTAAATAAACAAGGTTTCTGTCACCTCTCCTGCTTTTCCAGTGCTATTTTCCTTTAAGTCTCTAGAGTTCAGTTGGTAAATATAACAAGGTTTTATTAGTAGTAATTGTTTCATACTTAGGCCTAGTTTGAGATTGGATGCTGCTTTGCTTCTGATTCCAGGAACCTGTTACATCTTCCCGATTGCTTAGACTGTTCTAAAATTAAAGACTTTACATTTCCCAACAACCATGGTATCTTGTGTTATTAATGAATATATGGAAAATCATGAAGGGATTTCCCCCTCATTTTCAGTTTATCTTCCAGTTTAAGCCAGGCAAGGAAGTGACAGAGCTGCCAATTGGGATGGGTGTTTCTCTGCATAGGAAACAAAGTGAGTGGATGTGGAAAGTCAGTAAATAGAGGGTATTTATGAGAATGATTGCCTCCATATATCTTGAGTTTGTGATGCACTAAGGGAAGTGGTGCGCTGTTATGTGTGTTCCTATCAGTGAGTAAAGGAGCAGAGTGGTTTAATTGGGAGGCTGTGTTCCTCTCAAGCAATTTTTCAACAGTTTGCTGTGCCTATTGTTTTTTCCAGCACCCTATGGGGGTAATGACAAGAGTTGCAACCACTTTTGCAAAGGGAAAATTGTTCACTGCCTTTGACAGGTGGTATGAAGGAGAAATATATTTTTAATGTGAACCTGTATTGCTTGTAATTCTGTTGCTGTTGGTAATCTGCAGCTTGGTGCAGGGGATAGTTGGGTCAGTTGCAATAAGAATTAGTTAAAACACAATTGAAGGTATGTTGCTGAGGTGATGGGCACCTCCCTGGCCCACAGAGGAGCACAGAACTGACAGCTGGGTGTGTGCTGTCTGGTGTGTATGGTCTGGTGTGGCTTCACTCCATTTTGGACATTTTGGGTCAGCATCTACTGCAATGTAAATCCTCATAACTTCTTCCAAAGTATTGCTAGAAATCTATTTCTGCCCTTTTCTTGGTGGTTGAGTGACATAAGTGGCAATTTCTGACAGATTTTTTTTTTTTCCAGTAGTTCTGACTTGTGCTTCTCTCGGACACCAACTACTGATGCAGTGATCTGCAGAGTGAGAGTAGAAATCCTGGTGTTTCTGGGTTGTATATTCTGACATTTATTAATTGTTCCTTGTTTAGCAGCCTGCATCCCGGGCTCTGCCGTTGCTTTTGCTGTGGCTCTTGCACAACTTCTCAGCACATTTACTCGTGTAGTTGTGTGCTATGTCTGTAATGCATTAGATGATATTGGCAATTAAAGGATTACAGCCAGGATCTAATTATGGCCCTGTGGAATAAAGTTTTCAAATTATTCTGCTGCAGTCTATAATTACACAGTGTGTGCCCTGATGCCAAGGATTAATAGGGGGATTACAGGCTGTTTCCCCTGTAACATGCAGTTCACGGGTATGCTGTTCACAACTCACTGGCTTTAAGGAGCTGGTGACCTCTCATGGGGAATATTATTAAAGGATACAGTCCAGGAGAATGTTTTGTGTTATGTTATGCTTGTTTCCTTCCCTAACCCTGAGTTTATCATGCAGGGACTAGTCACAGCAGCTCAGATGTTGAGTAGAGAACTCTGAAATTGAAGTATTAAGGAAGTGAAAGCAAACAAGCTTCAGTAGCCCAGCCTATGCTGTTAAACTCAGTCCTCTTTTGCACTCTTCCTTCACACCTGAGCACAAAGCTGTGGATTCCCCATTGTTGTGGAATGGAGAAGGGAGCTTTCATGATACATTGGTACATATTACACAAGTAGTAGGATATAAACATTTTATTTCTGTTTATCTGGAAATTATGTACTCCAAGAACCTCTGCAATCAACACTTCTATGAAGAGCTGCAGTTGTTAGTTGTAATGAAGATAAACCAATGCTGGTGTTATTTGAAATGGATGAGAATGTAACCAAGGACTGTCTTTGGAGTAGCAAAAGAGTTCTGAACTGTTGTTTGGGAAGCTTAGGCTGCTTTCTGCCAGATTACAACATACAAACTGAATACCATGTAACTTTGTGAACTTGGATGTCTCTCCTAAAGGGTAGTACCAAACCTTAGATGAATTCTGTAATGCATCATCTTGCTTCCTGTGTCAGTTCTGAGTGGTTGAAGCAATGCCTGTAAACTGTGCTGAAAGCCCTTCTTTGGCACTGAGACCCACTTGCATGAAACAGCCTGTTCTTCCTCAACTCCCCTGTGCCAATGAAGTGACCAGGTCTGGGTCCTGGTTAACAGGATTTTTTCCAGGTCTGGGTTGCTTTATGGGCTGGTCTCTGCCCTTTGTTGATTCCTGAGCTGTGCTCTGCTTGGCTCACTTAAAAT